>NW_022712730.1:259700-264353 GCF_011630105.1 Anneissia japonica
ATACATAGAATCTATATATATATATATATCTTTAATATATATATATATATATATATATATATAATATTTATTATATATTATTATTATATTATATATATTATATATATTTATATAGAATCCAATTTAGCTTTATCTAATACAGTAATGCACTAATTATATTCCTTTGTTTTTAACATAATTCTTCAGACCCTATAATGTTTCTAAAGCTAGTAAAAAGTTGTGAGGAATAATATACTTGTTCTTTAGCTTGAAAAGTTAATCATAAATTTACACATCAAAGAAGATGTATACTTTACAGTATATAATATTAGTACAGACAATTCTTTGTATATAATAAATGTTTTATATAAAGTTTACATTTAATTGTCAAAAAAGAATAAAAGAATTTATTTAAAGTACAGATGCTATATTTTTGAGAAACATACATTTAAGTTAATATAATTTACAACACACATAAACATTACAAGTTTTGGAATTTTCAATTACTGTACATAAATTACTGAACTTAATTCATTAATAATGCATTCAAAAATACATATAAATGTTTTCGTCTTTAATTACCACCAGTAAAGCCCTGTCCGGACTATTAAATTTTATTTGTCAAAAACATGACATGCCTAAATATGGTCATAATGACATCACATTGTGACTATATATAGGCACATCATGACTATATATGGGTACATCATGACTATATATGGTCATGATGACATCACATGACCATATATGGGACATCATGACTATATGGTCATGATGACATCATATCATATGACCATATATAGGCACATCATGACTATATATGGGCATACGACAGTTTGATAGTGTGGACAGAGCTTAAAACAAGCTTGATTCTGTATAAATGCTACATTCCTGTAAATATGAGATTGCAGTAACCACAATTTGATAGGTTGTAAAAAAAAGTACGGTACTCAACCAACACGGTTGTAATGATATGTTAGTAAGGCAATTATACACTATTTTCAACCTGCCAAGCCATAAAAAAGGTACTCAGTGAGCACTGTAGATCGTAGTGGGTATTATATTAAATGATAATTCTATATTTTTATTTTTTTTTTGTAGATTTATTTTTGGTCTTAATAAGCTAATATTTTATCAGTTTGAGATAGTTTTCAAATTTTTGATCAAAAGCAGTGACATCAGGAACTAAAGCTGGTAACGACCGCTGGTACTGGTAGAAATATATGATGGATTTGCTTGATTGTTAATAAATAGCTTTGATATTTATAAAGGAATTTTATGTTCAAGATGTGACACATTTGGACTCCGATTGTTGGTTCTGTTGCTGTTGCTGAGGAGGAAAATAAAATTCAAATTATAGATATACTAAAATGGAAGAATATAATCAAATACAACTAATTTTAATGTGTAGGTAGGTGCTTTATAAGTGTATAAAAAAGGGGGGAAATTGATTTGACAGCTACCTGTCTTTGGTTAGGTCGTTGTCTGCGGTGCTCTTCCTCACTTGCAGCAATAGCTCTAGCCAGGGCGAGGTCCTCTTCCTCCTGGGTCATAGCTTGTTCATTTGGTACTGTTGGTTTGGTTGGCACTGAGGTAGGCCTACCCTGATTGGCAACCATAGACAATTGGATAGCTCTCGCCATTGCTTCATCTTCTGACTGTTGGAATAAAAATAAATATTGAAATTTGTTCAACCTTTTTCTAACAGCGTAAAACGGCCCAAGATAGCTCAGTATTTCCAGGTGACGGGTCTTAACTCCCTGGACCCATTGATAATGGGGTTGGCCCTGTTGGGAATGGTTAGACCCCTTGTTGGACAGTTTACCGCCTCCAACAGCCACTAGTAATATAACAAGCCACTAGGTTGAACTGTTTGAACTATTTTCATAGAGTATTTATATTGTTCCAAATAGTATAAACCATGCAACACTACAATGGTTATTAAATATATTGAAATTCGCGCAATTAAAATCTTCAATAAACTTACGATTCCACCTTGTAAAGACTGCGCCGAAGATGTCTGAGTACGAGATGGATGACTCTGTCGAGCTCTCTCACGTCGTTCTCTAAAAAAAAAACAAATTACAATTACTATTCATAAATTACAAACTCCATTATATGATATCCACCAACATGTCTACATTGTGGCAAGTCAATCTATGTGGGTAAACTGTTAGTTACACAGTATTAATAATCAATATTTACCTGTCTAGATTTTGTCCAATGGAGGTTAAGGTTGTCTGTTGTGGTTTTGACCTTGACCCACTAGTCTTGGCAGGTCCAGAAGTTTGTGCTCTTTTTAATGCTGCTGCTCTGTGGAGAAAAAAATAAAACATGATGATTTTGATAATATGAACACATCCTTTTTTTGTGATTAAAAAAAATTTACCAATAAAAAGTATTACACTTAATCCATTGAAATTTATTTCAAAATGTTAAATACTGTAAATGAAAACACATTATCCTGGAATATTGGCATGAAGCCAAGATGGTTTACAATACATTCTATTAAGAACATGCTTGCTTGCTTTATGAAACTGCACACAGTACTGCTTAAGAAGTCAATAAGCCATACAAAACAAGGTTATATTTTATTTATACTATTTTCTATTTTGAGGACAACTTACCCTGTGTTAGAAACAGAGCGTCCGCTTCCTTGGTATCCATGGCAATCATGATCTGTCTGATGACGATGTCGTAAACAATAATTCAACCGGCATGAGTCGCATATTACTGGAACCAGCTTGGAAAGAAATAATGGAAATTTTTGTCAATTAAAATTATAAACTTCTGATAATAATTGAGGCTTGCCAATTCAAAACCAGTGTACAGTGTACTGTGATTTTGTTGAAATAATATTGTTGAAATGAAAATTAAAAAAAGAATGAGGCAATATTGTATTACCTTAATACAGAGAAGTCATAATACTTTTGGTCATAACTTTAGCAATAGCAAATCGATTCCAATAAATGTCCCATCATTTTAAAGCTTAAAATATGGAGAATTAGTGCATAAATTACTTACTGATGCTGGTTTTGGGATGGCAAAGCCCCCGGAAGCATTTTGGGGAAAATTTTTTTTCTTTGCACATCACAAATTAATGCATAAATATAATATTTTTGCTTGCTCCAAACCACTAAATGTACTACTGTTTTGCTATAACAGTGTGAAGTTGACATTTTGTCCTGAAGGCATTTCATCAAGATAATTTCATGTTCGGAGCCACACAACATTTTTTTTCCAGGCCTGATGGCAGACTTAAATTTAATTTAAAATTATTCCCCATCATATCACTATTAGCAGAGACAAAATTGTGCTCACTGTGGATCAAGACGATCCGTGTATTTCATTCATTCATTCATGGATTTTATTCAATATTCAATATACAAAATTCAGGCAAAAAAGTTAAAATTACAATTATGTCATAAAAACAACAAAATTACCATAAAAAATGAGTAAGTGAATAAATAAATAACGGGGGAACAGAAGGCAGGTGTATAACTAATCCTTGGGGAATAAATCACCACCAACCGTATGGAAGCTAATTCATGTAGCACATAAATACAGTACCATCCAGAAAACATTAGCCCACAGCACGCATTTTTTCCGCAGATGAAAATCGTGGGACACGCAGTTAATTAGTTAGTATAAGGACCACCCATACGCAGTCAACCGTTACGGCATTGAGTAATTCATGGCTTCAACTAACTGCCTAATGATTTTTACGTTCAACAAATTGGTCTGTGTTGTTTATCAGCATGTAAATAGACTTACTGTATGCAAACTTAGCGTAAAACTGCTGCAGATTACTCTCTTGTATAGCTGATTGATTGACTGAAACATTTACTGATTGGTTGATTGTTTTAAGTTGATTGACTGGTTGAATGATTTGTGTTGATTGATGAATCGGAAGACACCCAGTTATCATACTACATGCTTATTTAAAGCTGTTTAAAAGTTTAATTACTGTACCTTTCTTTTTACATCCTATAAACCTTTCGCTTATTAACAGCCGCTGATTGATATCTGTATTGCTCACTCATTAATTTGACTGATTGATTTATTTACTGATTCATAGAAGGATTTAAATTTTTTTAAATTTAATTACCTCTTTCTTTTTACATCCTTTTACATTGCACCTATTAGCATAAACCTTTCGCTTCTTAACAGCTGGATCTGACTGGCAATCCCTATCTATGTGTCCAGACACAGCAATATCCGGGGCTTCACCTCGCTTGCCCGGAACGGGTTTATTGCACAGTGGACAAACAGGCACTTGAATATCCTGAAAATAAGGTTAAACAATAACAATGATAGTTGCAGAACCATTATAATCGTTAATAAGCTAAACACAATGAATGTTAACCTTAATACTACTTTAATAAACAAAACAGATGATAACTATTAAATTTACAAAATAATAATGATAGTTTTTAATAACAACAATAATTCCAGACTTAATTTTGTCAATACTTTGTGTCATGGTGTTTGCATGTGTATGTTTTGTTGCTGAAGTAAAAACAAAATTAATTTTTCAATGATATGGACCTAGGGAATGGAAAGCAAATGAAGAATAATAATGAAATTGAAACAAATAGTGGCGTATTTAGTGGGCGCCATCCTAGTTGCCCTGTTCCCCCACCCCACCCCACCCCCCCAAAACTTGAGTAGTAA
>NW_022712730.1:265055-280138 GCF_011630105.1 Anneissia japonica
TTGGCATGAAGCCAAGATGGTTTACAATACATTCTATTAAGAACATGCTTGCTTGCTTTATGAAACTGCACACAGTACTGCTTAAGAAGTCAATAAGCCATACAAAACAAGGTTATATTTTATTTATACTATTTTCTATTTTGAGGACAACTTACCCTGTGTTAGAAACAGAGCGTCCGCTTCCTTGGTATCCATGGCAATCATGATCTGTCTGATGACGATGTCGTAAACAATAATTCAATCGGCATGAGTCGCATATTACTGGAACCAGCTTGGGAAGAAATAATGGAAATTTTTGTCAATTAAAATTATAAACTTCTGATAATAATTGAGGCTTGCCATTCCAAAACCAGTGTACAGTGTACTGTGATTTTGTTAAAATAATATTGTTGAAGTGAAAATTAGCATAAGAATGAGGCAGAGTATTGTATTACCTTAATACAGAGAAGTCATAATACTTTTGCTCATAACTTTAGCAATAGCAAATCGATTCCAATAAATGGCCCATCATTTTAAAGCTTAAAATGTGGAGAATTAGTGCATAAATTACTTACTGATGCAGGTTTTGGGATGGCAAAGCCCCCGGAAGCATTTTGGGGAAAAATTTTTTTCTTTGCTCATCACAAATTAATGCATAAATATAATATTTTTGCTTACTCCAAACCACTAAATGTACTACTGTTTTGCTATAATAGTGTGAAGTTGACATTTTGTCCTGAAGGCATTTCATCAAGATAATTTCATGTTCGGAGTCACACAACATTTTTTTCCCCAGGCCTGATGGCAGGCTTAAATTTAATTAAAAATTATTCCCCATCATATCACTATTAGCAGAGACAAAATTGTGCTCACTGTGGATCAAGACGATCCGTGTATAACTAATCCTTGGGGATTAAATCACCACCAACCGTATGGAAGCTAATTCATGTAGCATATAAATACAGTACCATCCAGAAAACATTAGCCCACCGCACGCATTTTTTCCGCAGATGAAAATCGTGGGACACGCAATTAATTAGTTTGTATAATGACCACCCATACGCAGTCAACCGTTACGGCATTGAGTAATTCATGGCTTCAACAAACTGCCTAACGATTTTTACGTTCAACAAATTGGTCTGTGTTGTTTATCAGCCTGTAAATAGACTTACTGTATGCAAACTTAGCGTAAAACTGCTGCAGATTACTCTCTTGTATAGCTGATTGATTGACTGACACATTTACTGATTGGTTGATTGTTTTAAGTTGATTACCTGGTTGAATGATTTGTGTTGATTGATGAATTGGAAGACACCCAGTTATCATACTACATGCTTATTTAAAGCTGTTTAAAAGTTTAATTACTGTACCTTTCTTTTTACATCCTATAAACCTTTCGCTTATTAACAGCCGCTGATTGATATCTGCATTGCTCACTCATTAATTTGACTGATTGATTTATTTACTGATTCATTGAAAGATTTAAAATTTTTTGAATTTAATTACCTCTTTCTTTTTACATCCTTTTACATTGCACCTATTAGCGTAAACCTTTCGCTTCTTAACAGCTGGATCTGACTGGCAATCCCTATCTATGTGTCCAGACACAGCAATATCAGGGGCTTCACCTCGCTTGCCCGGAACGGGTTTATTGCACAGTGGACAAACAGGCACTTGAATATCCTGAAAATAAGGTTAAACAATAACAATGATAGTTGCAGAACCATTATAATCGTTAATAAGCTAAACACAATGAATGTTAACCTTAATACTACTTTAATAAACAAACCAGATAATAACTATTAAATTTACAAAATAATAATGATAGTTTTTAATAACAACAATAATTCCAGACTTAATTTTGTCAATACTTTGTGTCATGGTGTTTGTATGTGTATGTTTTGTTGCTGAAGTAAAAACAAAATTAATTTTTCAATGATATGGACCAGGGGAATGGAAAGCAAATGAAGAATAATAATGAAATTGAAACAAATAGTGACGTATCTAGTGGGCGCCATCTTAGTTGCCCTGTGCCCCCACCCCACCGTACCCCCACAAAACTTGAGTAGTAAACAATCACCTCATTATCACCTGATCTTGTTAGCTAGCACTCCCTACCCCAACTTCACCTTTGTTCTCCCATCACATCAACTCACCCCCACCCCATTTTTAACACTCTTAGAAACACCACTGGTACCAAACATACAAACTGATGTGAAAATTAAAGTATTTGGAAAGTTACCTTTTTGTAAGAGGATGGGCAGCTATGCTTAGAATAGATGATATGATCCTTACTGAAATATTAAAAATATATATAGTTATACAGAAATGATATCAATAAAGTTTTACTGTTAAATTTACTGGCATTACAAGGTACACAGTTGTGCTTTACAACATACAAAGGTTTGATAATCCTACAAGAGAATTGGAAATCATATCTTTTAAATGTTATTCAATTCAATACAGAGAAATTGTCAAGGTATATGTTTAATCTTTACAGCATTTTTTTAACTTACCAAAATACTTCATTACATGCATCACATATCATAGGCAAGAAATCTGAAAAAAAAAAAATACATTCTTAATTTTTTATAGATATAGGGCATTGCCTTTTGCAACCTACTACAGTACTACTTCTACCACTACCACTAATAATACTAGGATTGCATAAAAATGAATTAAATATGTCTAGGCCAACAATAAGCCAATGTCCATTTGGTTTAATACAAGAAAATTTCTCTTCGTTCAATAAAGCTGAATTTCTTAAACAAAAAGCTATTCATTTAATTGTCATTTTTCAAAACGGACTTCTCAATCCCATTGATTTGTTGTGGCCTGCAGAGAGAGTAGACATATTTTATTGTATTTTGACTGCAAAAAAATATGACCAAAACATTTCTGTTTTGAGTATACTTTTACTGTGTAGGTGTTCTATATTGGAGCAAAGCAAGGAGAATTAATGTTGTCTGGGAAGCGTGAAGGCCTAACTACCACTACCCTACTGCTCAGTCTATCCACAGAGCTTTAGCTAGAGCGGCCTAGGCTTATTTTGCCTGGTGAATAGGGAGTGAAGTGATAAGGTGTCTTCCCTAAAGAAAATAATTTGGCCCAGGCGACCGAACGAGTTTACATATGCCTCTAGATGCCTAGCCTATATTAGGCCTATCTATGACGAATGATTCCTGTTCTTTTTTAATGGTACTGTATGTAAGTTTCTTAAAATCTACAATAATATGGGTCTTACCAAGTTGTTTACAGCTGTTTTCAGAGCAATGTTTTCCTAGTCCAGGAAATTCCATATTTATATTACGAAAATGTTAGCGTAGTACGTACGAATGCTCAACAAAAATTCCGTCAACCAACGGGAGCTTTCTGATCTGTTATGAACGAAACCGGAGAATACCAAAAGGGAAAACCCTGTACACGTGACTTAGCGTTTTCTATTTTTAGATTTTTATGAAAATAATTACATACATGGTGGATGTATATATTTCTATAAATTATTATAATCAATTTAAAATAAAGTTAAAAAAATACTTGAAAAATAATATATTTATTGAATTCTGGAGCAATACTGTATAAATATTATTACTTGATGATATATAATTGAGAACATAATCTTCAATGAAGAGTACCCATGAAAGTTCACGTGCTCACAACAAATCTTTGCTGGGGAGTAAACCATGACGGAAAATATTGACTCGAAAGTTCCAGAAAATGAACAAATTTCTGCTGATTCGCAAGAAGATAAAATGACAGCTAATCCTAGAGTATACTTTGATATAACTATTGGTGGGAAACCGTGTAAGTATAAGAATTTACTTCGTCCCTATGAGTGATTTATAGCTAGGCCTACTCACTAGGCTTGGTATGGTAGGTAGGAAGGCCATTGACCATGATATGTCGATGATGGCCAGTCGAGCGGAAGACCGTGGGGGTACCTCCGTCAATGGGAAGACGATGATGAGTAAGCCTAGCCTAGCTAGTTCAGTAGCAGACCTTCTTTTTCCTGTACTTGTGCTTTTGTCATTATACAGTAAGTAAAACATAGTTATTATTTTTAACAATTTGGAGGCCTAACTTATAATATAAATATTGTATGTTTTTTTTGAAAATTTGTTATAAAAATAAAAAGGACAGGCCTCCAACAACTCAATAGGCTAGTCTGGCTTAGCCTGCCAAAATTGGGGCTTAGCTAGGCACCTTACTTTTGTGTCGGGTCACGAGCAGGCTTGCTAAAAACAATTTAATATGTAGTCATTTTCAGACAGTTGATGTGAAGTTTAAATATGTCTGACAACTTAAAAACAGAATTTTTAGGTGAATCCTCTGAACAATATTTTATTATCATGTCCACAATGGATATTCTGAAATTCATATGACTGTCGCTGTCATGGTGTGGACTCTCATTTCATTTAACACCCCCTTCCTTAAATCCTTGATTGATATGCTAAAGTTAATCACCAGTGGGGGATTCAAGGCTCAAATTCAATCAGGATATGCCACAGGTAATCACAAGGTTAACATTTAGGTTTAAATTCATCAAATATATAATTCAAGGGTTTAACATATTTTCTGCAAAAAAGTTGATTACAGTATATTTTCGTTGCAATTCAAATATCAAAAGTATGGGTGCCATAATCATAAAATTATTACTGTACCTCAGTCCCAACTCTTTATCAGAGAAAATTCCTCTTTGTGTGCCCCCTATTAAGAATTCCTTTATCTTCCACTGTTTTCTCAAAAGCATGATCATTAATAAACAAAAAATTCTGTATACTATTATTATGTTTTAATTTTTTAAAACATAAAGCAGCACATTTTGAGATCTTATATTATAATGGTCTATGACATTTAATATTACATGGGTCGCGGCTTGTCTAGTAAATCACAAATTGGGTACCAGATAAAAAATTTTGGGAAGCAGAGAGCTAGAGGACCTGCCCAGGACTACAGTACTAAAGCTTGACTGGGACTTTATTTTATGTTTCAAATAATAAATGAAATGTGAAACATTTTAGAAAGAGATCACATTTCAATTTGAGTATGTACTGTATGCCACCCAAAGTTCCCTCTGAATTTTGTCAATTGTCTCAATATACCACCATTTGCATCCTCCTTGCAAATTATATTAATACTATTTATGTAAATTTTATTAACTATCATAAAGTAAGCTTACATTCAGTTATGAACTTAGCCCTTTTGAATAAATCAAATGAACCAATAGGCTGTACAGTGTTTGTAAATGTGGCACATTTCACTACTGTAATATCACTAAATACTTACACTTCATAGTTGCAGAAATCAACTAAACATTTGTCTAACGATTTGCTACCATGTTTCTTTTGAAGCTGGTCGAATTTATTTTGAGCTCTTTGCTGATGTCGTTCCAAAAACTGCTGAGAACTTCAGGGCTCTCTGTACCGGTGAAAAGGGAACTGGACAAAGTGGGAAGCCACTACACTATAAAGGAAGTATATTCCATAGAAGTAAGTATGCTATAAGCCTTGAACATGTAATTGTAGTAGAAATGTAGCTTAGCGTAGCTATAATGTGTATTTGGTAGAAAATTTAAATGCTTTAAAATCATTAATACCTGTACTGTACATACCTTTGTATATCAAAATTATATTGACTAAGAAAGTTGTTATGAAACCTGTTTTGTATGTGAAATCAGTTCTGCTATTAAAGGTTTGAAAACAAATTATATGTTAAATATTCAGGTGGTAGAAATCTAGTGCAGAATTTTTTCCCAAATGAAGCCACTCAAATTAACAGAAACACTGATCAACATTATGATTTTTTTTTTTTTCAGTTATAAAGAAATTTATGTGCCAGGGGGGTGATTTCACTAACCACAATGGAACAGGAGGGGAGAGTATCTATGGAGAGAAATTTGAAGATGAGAATTTTATACTAAAGGTAAATGTACAATGAAAAGTTTTGTCATTGTTTTGGTCTTGATGAAACAGCTGATGTAACAAATGTGGCGTGGTCAACCCCAATCAGTCGCTTTTTGGAAATTTGGATTTTGAGATACAAAATTGTTATTTAGTAATGTATTCTCTTCACATATGTGAAAAAAATTTTACAATCCGACTTTACATTATGAAGTTATAGAAGTTTAAAGATACCTATGTTTGGAAGAAACCGTAAACATGTTTTTTTCAAAAACTAACATAAAAACAAAGAAATTATAGCCAGCCATATAGGACCAAAGTACAACACAATTCTTACTATGCTTGATATTTTCTTTGAGACTGAAAGTAAAGGTTTTCATTAGACAAATTAAAATGGCATGAGAATACCCCCAAAATTTAGGGGCCTCTTGAAAATAATATGACATTTGGAAAATGTGCTATATACTATGTTCTTTCTAATTGTGCATTTGATGTTTTTTAATTGTGTAGAGCCCTATCCAGAGACTACCAACTTTTATTTGACAAAAACATGCCTAAATATAATCATGATGACATCACATCATGACCATATATAGGCACATCATGACTATATATGGGCATATCATGACTATATATGGGCACGTCGTAACTATATATAGGCATACAATAGTTTTTTTTCAAAGAAAATTTGATATTGTGGACAAAGGTTTAAATAAATTTTACAACTGAAAAACATAATGTTTATTTGCAGCATGAGGAGTCAGGTCTACTGAGCATGGCTAATGCTGGACCCAACACTAACGGATCTCAGTTCTTCATTACTACGGCCAAGACAGCGCACCTTGACGGTAAACATGTTGTGTTTGGAAAGGTGTTCAGGGGTATGAATGTGGTCAAATTACTTGAAAGTGTTGAAAAGGAAGGAGAAAAGCCAATAAAGGTCATTATTGTATTCAATTATAGCATATATTATTGTTCTTATTATTACTATTAATTGTGAAAAAATTTATATTACGGTATTGTTTTTATTCCACTATTTCAGGAGTGTAAAGTTGAAGATTGTGGTGAAGTTGCAGCGGATGAGGTCATACCGGCCATTGAAAATGATGGCACCGGAGACATCTATCCCGAATGCCCAGACGAAGCAGGACTCGACTCTGGAAATGTAAATTACATAAAGCCATTGGAAACGAGCAATTTAAGGCAAAAAACTTTCAAATGGCTGAGACAAAGTACAAAAAAGCAGTCGGGTATGATTGTAATCCCCATTACTATCATTATCATCATTTATCTTCATTTTCATTAACAATCTTTTGAGTGTACCTCTTTGTGTTGCACTGTACAACCAAATTTCTACACTAACTATTCTTTTATCTTTTTACTGTCTTTTCTTCAAAACTCAAACACTAGAAACTGTTCTTCATAATCATCATTTATTTAATTCAGCATTTTCCCTCTTACGAAGGGTTACTGATTTCACACCATGATGACACTCCCATCTCCACTTCTTACTGTCTTGAGCATCCTCCTCATTTAGACCAACCTTGTGTAAACTTTGGTCTTCCTCTTGTACCTTCCACTTCCCTTTCAACACATGACCCATCCATCTCAATCCACTTCTCTTTTATCTTTTTACTGTCTTTTCTTCAAAACTCAAACACTAGAAACTGTTCTTCATAATCATCATTTATTTAATTCAGCATTTTCCCTCTTACGAAGGGTTACTGATTTCACGCCATGATGACACTCCCATCTCCACTTCTTACTGTCTTGAGCATCTTCCTCATTTAGACCAACCTTGCGTAAACTTTGGTCTTCCTCTTATACCATCACCTCCCCTTTAAACACATGACCCATCCATCTCAATCCACTTCTCTTTACCACTTTTACTATAGTTTCTTCCAGACCCAACTTACCTATGAGCTATCTTTCATTATTTCTTTTAGACAGTTTCACACCACACATCTTCCAACTCATGGCTCTTTCAGTTCTCCTCAAGATACCTTCTTCTACTGACTTCACATTCCACGTTTCTGATTCACCATTATGTTATCGCTGTTCTAAAGCTTTGTCTATACTATCAAATTCCTCAAAAAAGCATCACATAAAATTTGATGGGACATAGAGTTGAACATTTTTGATACAATTTGATGATATGTGATATGATGTCATTGTACCCATATATAGGCACATCACACTTTTTTGTCACATAAAATTTGGTAGTGTAGACAAAGCTTTACACAAGCCTTAGAGATCTTGCTTTTCATTCTCATTGTGAACCTTCTACCAGCTAGGATCGAAACCAGCTCTTGTCCGAGAAATGTTTAAATTTGATTTTTAATTTAAAGTGCTCTCAATGCAAGATATCCTCAAATGGATTATAATATTCTTGTACATTTCGAAAACAGACCTTTTTACTTGAAAAATTCATAAATTTATAAATTAAAAATTTGAACCTTCTATTGTTAACTAATATATTTTCATAAATTACTTTTTCTCTCTTGCCGTTCAGATATCTGGATCTGACAGGTGATGGCGATTCCTCTGATTCTGATATAGAATTGAATGAGAACTTGACGAAGGAGGATCGTGAGAAGCTTCACCAAGCATACCTACCACTCCACCTCAATTTGGCTGCTTGCTATTTAAGCCAAGGCCAATACCGTGAGGCCAAAGAGGAATGTGAAAAGGTTTGAATGCCTGCCTTTGTTTTATTTTAAAATATATGTGGCAAAGACAAACCAACCAGTCACTCGTCGCAAATCCTGTTCGGAGATAATGGCCAAAACATTCTGTAATGTCAAAATTTTGGAAATCCATTTTATTGCACTAAACTAACCTTTGTATATCTATACATCATTCTATGCTGTTATTTTCCCCATTTTCAATGTAAAACAACAATTTTTAACAATTTAGTGATGGTTCCTGCCTAAGAAATGCCCAAAATATTATTTTTTAAACAGCTGTATGTTTAAATTCCTGTAACTTCATAACAAAATGTCGGATTTAAATGAATCTTTTACCATTTTATAGCTCTCATTTTACTGTTTAACCCTGTATTTATAACTAAAAATCGATTTTTGCAACGAGTGAATGGTTTGGCTTGTCTTTGCCACATATGTTGTATAATAATGAAATACCTTTGATAGTTGTCTTTTTTTTTTTTAATTCAATAATTTTTATGTTCATGTTGGTAATTTGTATGTTTCTGCAAAATGAGTAAAAATTAATTTAAAAATTATTTTTAATTATTAAAAAATAATAATAATTATTATTATTAAATATTATTAATAATTATTATAAATAGTAATTATTAATAAATAATAATGATAATAATATATTTTTTTAAAATTATTTTTTATGATTTTTTTCATGTTCATGTTGGTAATTTGTATGTTTCTGCAAAATGAGTAAAAGTTAATTTAAAAATAATTTTTAATTATTAATAAATAATAATAATTATTATTATTAATAATAATTATAAATAGTAATTATTAATAAATAATAATGATAATAATATATTTTTTTTAAATTATTTTTTATGATTTTTTTTTTGTCATTTTCAAGGGACAATATCCAACACTGTCTTTATTATGTCCAATATTATCTATTCAATGTTAAACATATTGTATTGTTAAGCAGCTTAGCTCAGCCGACTATTAAGCTGCTGGTAGCCACTGTGGTGTACTGTTAATCATGGGAATCTTTCCCCACCTCCCGGTTCAATTCCATCTCCTGCTCATACCACACCATATTTCAGATTAGATGCTTAAACCATTGGTCCATGTGCATGCTAAAGAATGCAGTACACTTTTTGGAAAAGACCCGGGATTGCCTCCCTGTGTACTGCCCAATCCACTGTTTAAAGGGTTATCCTTGATGTATTTGACTGAAAAAAAACCAAATCTAATTGACTCCATTCTTATTATTTTTCAGGCATTATATATTGAGTCTAGCAATGCGAAAGCATTATTTAGGAGAGGAAAGGCTTATCAGGGAGTAAAGGAATATGATGATGCATTGAAAGACTTCAATGCTGCCCTCAAACTACAGCCTTCAGATAAAGGTATGTTTTCCTATTCAATGCATTTGATATAAATCTAACTCCATCAAACCAGTGGTGTATCTAACAATATTTACATGGGGGTGGGTGTGAGGATGTGAGGTGGCAGTGTGGGTGGTGCAAAGGTTCAGTGGGGGGGGGGCTTGATGATTAAGAGAGAAGGAACTTACTGGCCAAATACAAGGTGTTATGAGGTGATTTGTATACTATTTGAGCTTAATTTTGTTTTGTTTACGTGGGGTACAAGCATTATTTAGGAGGGTGTGCATCTTGAATAAGGGCACAAACAAGTTTTTTTTGACGAAAAAAACTGCTGTATGCCCATATATAGCCATGAACGCGATGATGTGATGTCCTCATGATCATATTAGGCATGTCACCTATATGATGTGCCTATATATGGTCATGATGTGCCTATATATAGTCATGACGTGCCTATATATGGTCATGACGTGCCTATATATGGTCATGATGTGCCTATATATGGTCATGATGTGCCTATGTATAGTCATGACATGCCTATATATGGTCATGATGTGCCTGTATATGGTCATGATGTGCCTATATATGGTCATGATGTGCCTATATATGGTCACATAGAATTTGATAGTTTTGACAGGGCTTTAAATTAATTTTTTTTTTCTTGTATTTCTATGTATACATAGAGTTAGAGAAGACAAAGTCACTAATAATCATTTTTTTCTTGTATTTGTAGGTATACATAGAGAGTTAGAGAAGACTAAGTCACTGATAAAGGCTGAGAGGGAAAAGGAGAAGAAAGCTTATTCAAAAATGTTTGCTTCATGATGGCACAGTTCCTAAAAAATGTCCTCAAATTGACTTTTCGGACAAAATATTTGCAACATGTTTTATGACGGACCAAAAATCATTGGTGTCCAGGAATGGAGCACGTCTCTCTAATCCACTGGATGATTTTTAGGATGCCTGTGAGGTTTGGGCTAACAGCCCTCTAGTTAGGATTTTCTAAAGAAATTGTAAAAATCTTCACATTTAAATCAATTTTTATGTTCGAAAATGTTCGTCAGATTCAGACAAAATCAACTAAGCTGCAGCCATTGCCAAACTAAGTGTGTGTCGAAGGTTAAAGGGCAACTAAACAGCTTCGTGCAACAGCCCAACAGGATTTATTCTCACATTGTGTTCATATATAAAATCACTTATTTCGAAACAAAACAAAGGAAAACATGCAAAACCTAGGTTGTGACCTTTATAAAGGAACACGCAAGGTAAACAGACAAAAAACAGTTACAGAAGCAAGTGACAAGAAAACAGGAGTCTTATAAAATATAGTTAAATGTAGGTGCAATGAGACTGCATGAGTCTGCATGAGGGACAACTACATTATAGATTATGAAACATATTTAATATTCTCACAACGGCTTAAGACAGTTTTCCAACGATTAATTGCAACGAGCTGCATGTACAATGCTGTCTGACTTGGCCCTAATCAATGTCGTTACAATTTGAAATTTAAATTAGTGAAATTGATTGGTTTAATTTTGAGTGATTTGTTTTGTACTTGGGACCTAAAATGTACAGAATGCTTGTCGACTTCACATTATAATGATATAGTTGTCTGGATGCACCCACCATGTTAAATGTAATTGTTCATTTTGTAATATGTTTTCATCTGATTGATGAAAATTGATGTTAATTGCGAGGTTACTGCAAATTAAATATGTGGAAGTTGTGGCAATATTTGTTTGTAATACTTCATTGTGTTATATATATATATTTTTTTAATTTAGGCACAGTTGGCTAAGGATTGCAAGAATTTAACTTTATCTTTGCATTTCACATGTGCAACTCCTTTCAAAACATGAACATAGTTAATGTTCTACGCACACTAATTCTTATTATTAGGCTTAACCAGTTCCAGATCGAGGAATTTGAAATAGAAAAGGCCCAGGGAAGCAGCCGATTCTACCTAAGTAGCCAAGGGAACTAAATCACTGTTTTTAATATTAATAGGCAATCCATTAATTATTTTGTACCAATATGTCCCTCAAATTACCCACTCTTGCTTACAAAAGACAAAGAGCTCATTCTGTTGACTCTTTTTTTTGAACTGGATAAAGGTAGGAGGACATGTGTTCATTCATTGAAATTAAAATTTAAGTTTTCACGCACCAACTGAATGAAAGATTCTTTTAGCAGGGAAGCTGTTATTTTATGGAATTCTTTACCATAAAGAATACCATAAAAGACCATAAATCAGTTAAAATCTAAACTTAAAGATGCATGGACCAACCACCCAGTTAAATTGTCACCATTTACCAAGAGACGATCTGTTCGTCATTATTTCATCAGTCAAACTTATTAAGCCTAACTATAGTTTAAACTGGAGAATTAATGTCACGTTGCGTGCTGGTTAGTTGTACACCGGGGACCTACATTTCCGCGTTTACATTCTGTATTTAACTATAGAGATGCAAATAATAGACAGAATAACGTTTTGGATAGATAGAAGTAGAGTGAGGCTGGGCAGATGCGGAGGGAGGGGTAGATTGTGCGACCACACTCCCTAAATTGTATTAAGAAAAATAATTGTTGTATTGCATTGTTGATATATTATTTTTATCAGGTTTAATATTGGGCATATATAGCTCAAGCTCATAGCTATAGCTCATGCTTTTTTTTTGGACGATTTTTTTACCCCGCCATTTTCCAGTTGTTTCGTATACCATGACACCTACAGATCACAAGAATCCTCTGTAGTTTGATAAATGCCACTTAAATCCTCGTTTTAAGCTTAAATAACGATAAATCGGAGGATTTATGATAACGATAAAAAGTATGAGCTATAGCTCATGGTTTTAACGAAAATTGCCCAATATTAAACCTTTTCGTTTTTCCTAGATTCGGCCACATGGTCCTAATTGAGTATCATCCAATTTATCGTTATTTAAGCTTAAAACGAGGATTTAAGTGGCATTTATCAACCTACAGAGGACTGTTGTAATCTGTAGGTGTCATGGTATACGAAACAACTGGAAAATGGCGAGGTAAAAAAAATCGTCCAAAAAAAGTATGAGCTATAGCTCATGGTTTTTTACGAAAATTGGTCAATTTTTAACCTGGTCTTTTTTCCTAGATTCGGCCACATGGGCCTAATTGAGTATCATCCGATTTATCGTTCTTTAAGCTTAAAACGAGGATTTAAGTGGCATTTATCAACCTACAGAGCACTCTTGTGATCTGTAGGTGTAATGGTATACGAAACAACTGGAAAATGGCGGGGTAAAAAAATCTTCCAAAAAAAAGGTATGAGCTATACGGTAGCTCATGGTTTTAACGAAAATTGCCCAATATTAAACCTGGTCGTTTTTCTTAGATTCGGCCACATGGTCCTAATTGAGTATCATCCGATTTATCTTTATTTAAGCTTAAAACGAGGATTTAAGTGGCATTTATCAACCTACAGAGGACTATTGTGATCTGTAGGTGTCATGGTATACGAAACAACTGGGAAATGGCGAGGTCAAAAAAATCGTCCAAAAAAAGTATGAGCTATAGCTCATGGTTTTTTACGAAAATTGGCCAATTTTTAACCTGGTCGTTTTTCCTAGATTCGGCCACATGGGCCTAATTGAGTATCATCCGATTTATCGTTCTTTAAGCTTAAAACGAGGATTTAAGTGGCATTAATCAACCTACAGAGGACTCTTGTGATCTGTAGGTGTCATGGTATACGAAACAACTGGAAAATGGCGGGGTAAAAAAAATCGTCCAAAAAAAAGTATGAGCTATTGCTCACGGTTTTAACGAAAATTGCCCAATATTAAACCTGGTCGTTTTTCCTAGATTCGGCCACATGGGCCTAATTGAGTATCATCCTATTTATCGTTATTTAAGCTTGAAACAAGGATTTAAGTGGCATTTATCAACCTACAGAGGACTATTGTGATCTGTAGGTGTCATGGTATACGAAACAACTGGAAAATGGCGGGGTAAAAAAATCGTCCAAAAAAAAGGTATGAGCTATAGCTCATGGTTTTAACGAAAATTGCCCAATATTAAACCGGGTCGTTTTTCTTAGATTCGGCCACATGGGCCTAATTGAGTATCATCCGATTTATCGTTCTTTAAGCTTAAAACGAGGATTTAAGTGGCATTAATCAACCTACAGAGGACTCTTGTGATCTGTAGGTGTCATGGTATACGAAACAACTGGAAAATGGCGGGGTAAAAAAAATCGTCCAAAAAAAGTATGAGCTATTGCTCATGGTTTTAACGAAAATTGCCCAATATTAAACCGGGTCGTTTTTCTTAGATTCGGCCACATGGGCCTAATTGAGTATCATCCGATTTATCGTTATTTAAGCTTAAAACGAGGATTTAAGTGGCATATATCAACCTACAGAGGACTGTTGTAATCTGTAGGTGTCATGGTATACGAAACAACTGGAAAATAGCAGGGTAAAAAAAATCGTCAAAAAAAAGGTATGAGATATAGCTCATGGTTTTAACGAAAATTGCCCAATATTAAACCTGGTCGTTTTTCTTAGATTCGGCCACATGGTCCTAATTGAGTATCATCCGATTTATCTTTATTTAAGCTTAAAACGAGGATTTAAGTGGCATTTAT
This sequence comes from Anneissia japonica, assembly GCF_011630105.1. NCBI lineage: Eukaryota > Metazoa > Echinodermata > Crinoidea > Comatulida > Comatulidae > Anneissia > Anneissia japonica. The sequence goes on from NW_022712730.1 coordinate 279,607, forward strand.
CAACCTACAGAGGACTATTGTGATCTGTAGGTGTCATGATATACGAAACAACTGGAAAATGGCGGGGTAAAAAAAAATCGTCCAAAAAAAGTATGAGCTATAGCTCATAGTTTTTTACGAAATTATCCAATTTTTAACCTGGTCGTTTTTCCTAGATTCGGCCACATGGGTCTAATTAAGTATCATTCGATTTATCGTTATTTAAGCTTAAAACGAGGATTTAAGTGGCATTTATCAACCTACAGAGGACTCTTGTGATCTGTAGGTGTCATGGTATACGAAACAACTGGAAAATGGCGGGGTAAAAAAAATCGTCCAAAAAAAAGGTGTGAGATATAGCTCATGGTTTTAACGAAAATTGCCCAATATTAAACCTGGTCGTTTTTCTTAGATTCGGCCACATGGTCCTAATTGAGTATCATCCGATTTTTACTTTATTTAAGCTTAAAACGAGGATTTAAGTGGCATTTATCAACCTACAGAGGACTATTGTGATCTGTAGGTGTCATGGTATACGAAACAACTGGAAAAT
>NW_022712730.1:280322-284475 GCF_011630105.1 Anneissia japonica
GGTATACGAAACAACTGGAAAATGGCGGGGTCAAAAAAATCGTCCAAAAAAAAGTATGAGCTATTGCTCATGGTTTTTACGAAATTAGCCAATTTTTAACCTGGTCGTTTTTCCTAGATTCGGCCACATGGGCCTAATTGAGTATCATCCTATTTATCGTTATTTAAGCTTAAAACGAGGATTTAAGTGGCATTTATCAACCTACAGAGGACTATTGTGATCTGTAGGTGTCATGGTATACGAAACAACTGGAAAATGGCGAGGTCAAAAAAATCGTCCTAAAAAAGGTATGAGATATAGCTCATGGTTTTAACGAAAATTGCCCAATATTAAACCTGGTCGTTTTTCTTAGATTCGGCCACATGGTCCTAATTGAGTATCATCCGATTTATCTTTATTTAAGCTTAAAACAAGGATTTAAGTGGCATTTATCAACCTACAGAGGACTATTGTGATCTGTAGGTGTCATGATATACGAAACAACTGGAAATGGCGGGGTAAAAAAAAATCGTCCAAAAAAAGTATGAGCTATAGCTCATGGTTTTTTACGAAATTATCCAATTTTTAACCTGGTCGTTTTTCCTAGATTCGGCCACATGGGTCTAATTAAGTATCATTCGATTTATCGTTATTTAAGCTTAAAACGAGGATTTAAGTGGCATTTATCAACCTACAGAGGACTCTTGTGATCTGTAGGTGTCATGGTATACGAAACAACTGGAAAATGGCGGGGTAAAAAAAATCGTCCAAAAAAAAGGTATGAGATATAGCTCATGGTTTTAACGAAAATTGCCCAATATTAAACCTGGTCGTTTTTCTTAAATTCGGCCACATGGTCCTAATTGAGTATCATCCGATTTTTCTTTATTTAAGCTTAAAACGAGGATTTAAGTGGCATTTATCAACCTACAGAGGACTATTGTGATCTGTAGGTGTCATGGTATACGAAACAACTGGAAAATGGCGAGGTCAAAAAAATCGTCCAAAAAAGTATGAGCTATAGCTCATGGTTTTTTACGAAAATTGGCCAATTTTTAACCTGGTCGTTTTTCCTAGATTCGGCCACATGGGCCTAATTGAGTATCATCCGATTTATCGTTCTTTAAGCTTAGAACGAGGATTTAAGTGGCATTTATCAACCTACAGAGGACTCTTGTGATCTGTAGGTGTAATGGTATACGAAACAACTGGAAAATGGCGGGGTAAAAAAAATCGTCCAAAAAAAAGGTATGAGCTATAGCTCATGGTTTTTTACGAAATTATCCAATTTTTAACCTGGTCGTTTTTCCTAGATTCGGCCACATGGGCCTAATTGAGTATCATTCGATTTATCGTTATTTAAGCTTAAAACGAGGATTAAAATGGCATTTATCAACAACGGAGGACTCTTGTGATCTGTAGGTGTCATGGAATACGAAACAACTGGAAAATGGCGGGGTTAAAAAATCCTCCAAAAATAAGTATGAGCTTAAAACGAGGAAATTAGTTCCCACACTAACACTATTCCCACAAGTTACAAGTAAGTGCGTTCTGTTCTTTAGTATTCAAGTTTTCGCTCCTCGTACGCTGGTCACTTGTCTCTTATACACATCTAGATGTGTATAAGAGACAGGGACTATTGTGATCTGTAGGTATCATGGAATACGAAACAACTGGAAAATGGTGGGGTAAAAAAAATCGTGCAAAAAAAAGTATGAGCTTTAGCTCATTGTTTTTACCAAAAAACCTACATAGGATCTGTTAATCGCCTAGTCCTGTCAAGTATCACCGCCAAGCGATCATCATATCAGGGAACAGAGATTTCACCGTTCCCTGATCACACGATGTCGCAAGGCTAAGTACTCAACCTCGCCAAGGCTCGGGCCTTCGCCAAGGCCCGAGTCCAGACTCAGCGGAGGGTTACCGGCGTATAACCGACAAGAAGCCTCGTCGACCCCGGAACCCGTCAGGGAGAGAGTCAGGTGATTAACACTTGCATGTGATTAGAATATAGTTGGTTTAATTGTGCGTATTGTATTGGTGTTATTACCTGCAGAAGCAATCAACGAGGATACAGAGGCCTATTCATTGTATTATTGTAGGCCTACAGCGATTGCTTTTTTTTTGCCTTATTTTTAAAAATAATTTCTAATGATTTTAATGAACATTTAGTATTATCTTAAAGTACTTTATATTTCATATAAAAATAAAGGCTATTAAAATCGTGTTAAAATATATTATAAAATATGCAAATGATGAATATGAAACAATTAGAAATGTGTAGAGGGCGTTTCTATCTAAACTTCTAGCCAAATGAAGAGCGAGACTGAATAATAATAGGCCTAAATAAAAATCACTTTTTTAAAGCAGCTGTAGCTAGTGCCACAGAACGCAAAACCTTTACGGGTTTTTTTGCAGAAAATTGGCAAAATTTTCACTTTTAAAGTTATCGACTGATTACTGTGTTTTGTTTTTCTCCAACTTTTATGAGGCCCCGGGTCAGCTCGTATCTCCTTGAATCCACCACTGGGGTCTGTAACACCTCAGCCACATCGTGGTTGGGCTGAGGTAAGAAAATCCATGATTATGACACGATAGGTGGCCGTAAATTGCACTCGCAAATTTAATTTAACTATGGAGGTTTCATTTCTCCATGATTTAACAAATATAGAAAATTCTAGTGAAACCTATAAAAAAAAAATAGAAATGAGTTTTGTACGTGGCGTGTTATTGACACGCAAGCGGCAGGGAAAAACACTCAAATTCAATTCAATTCAATATAAATTTTATTTCCACATCATCAACACAAAATACATAGACGGAGAAATACATAAGAAAAAACAATAATTGATAAAAATATAAGCCCATCAGAACATTTAAATAAAGTGGAAAAAGGGTCGTCACTGCAAGCAAGTTTTATAACGGGCGCCCATTGATTATGAAATAAAATTACCAACTATATCACAAAAAAATATTTTTTTATAAATAAAGTAACAAGTCAATAGTCATTGAAATTTCTGAAGAAAAGTTAAATATGATTACATACAGCACAATTATTTATACATAGGTTTGCATCACACTTATAGTTTTCATAGTAATGGTCATTTAAATTTCTTTTGAATATATAAACACTATTACTGAATCGTTAATTCTACATTGATATCGTTCCAGATGCCTCATGAAAAAGCTTATAAATGTAGTTAAAAGTCCTTGCTTGTCATCCCATATTGAATTCCAGCCATTTTTAAGGACCGGTGCTCGCCGTTGGATCCAACGACGAGTATATTCTATTTCTGTGATGTAATAAAGCAAATAATAATATTTACAAACGACAATAGTAAATATACACTGACTCACGTCTGCAGGAGAGGGGTAAATATCCAGAGATAGATCTAAAGAGTACGTATGCATATGTAACCTCTCCTATTGTACTATATAATAAGACCACACAAAAACGCACCGTCATTAAGCTGACTAATACAGTAGTAAATAGGGCCTACATTCGAAATTCAATATCCTTTGGTAAATTAAGCAGACAGTAAGGAACAATATATCGCTGATATCGGCGAGGTAATCACTTGTAAAATATCTATTAACTTTACTAACTTAATTAAAAAAGGTCGTGACCGTGACCTACTTTTTTCTCTCCATATTATTGCCAGAGCGGCTCGGGAGATGTTTTGGGTTTCAATGATTATGTTCCGTTTATTAAAAAATGTCTATTGAAAAAACACAGACACTATATGCATATCTTTTACGACATTGTTACTTGATTAGGTACTCAGGTAATATATATAGGCCTAGGCCTATATTATATGTTATATATAATATATGTATATAGGACTATATAATATATGTATATGTATACAAATTAAGAACAAATTGAGGCTGAGGTAAAATGTCAAATGAGGTGTTTAAAAAACCCAAAAAATGTATCTGTACTTTATGTGAAGTAATGTAGGTGTGACTATGTAATACCCTCTATAATCAGGTGTACTTTCATTTGGGGCCATTTTTACCAGGCCTTTTTTCTGGTCAGTTTGTCCAGGGCATTTTAATATAATAATTTTCTATGTTTGAAAAGTGTGTAAATAAGAACAAATTAAGAACATTTTGAGCCTAAAATCGGCCAAAAAATAAGAACACTGAGCCTAGGCAAAATTTTAGTGGTTCT
>NW_022712730.1:284675-290507 GCF_011630105.1 Anneissia japonica
TAATAATACATCGTGTAGCATAGCTCGCAACGAATGTAGTCCTGTAAATAAACGAATAAATAAATTGTGTAATAAAATTCCTCTGGCGGGACTCGAACCTGCGACCTCTCGCTGTCAAGGCGAGCGTCATAACCATTAGACCACGGAGGCTTCATGGTTAAACAAATTCAAATACCACCAGATATACTCCATTACATAATAAGTACGGCTAGAAACAAATAATAGTATACACTGAAATATAAATCAAGATAGCCGTTAACACTGTTAAATATATACATAAATCATCAAAGGAAGGTAATTACAGTGTTCGAATAAAGGACATAATAATACATCGTGTAGCATAGCTCGCAACGAATGTAGTCCTGTAAATAAACGAATAAATAAACTGTGTAATAAAATGCCTCTGGCGGGACTCGAACATGCGACCTCTCGCTGTCAAGGCGAGCGTCATAACCATTAGACCACGGAGGCTTCATGGTTAAACAGATTCAAATACCACCAGATATACTCCATTACACAATAAGTACGGCTAGAAACAAATAATAGTATACACTGAAATATAAATCAAGATAGCCGTTAACACTATTAAATATATACATAAATCATCAAAAGAAGGTAATTAATCGCTCCACTATGTGACTGGGGATTAAATCTACACGTATATGCTATAGGATTTGACAAAAAGTTGCAGGTTCGAATCCCACCAGAGACACTTTTTCCATACAACTGAATGGACTGAGCTTGATACGATTACAACATCTTGTTCCCATTTGAGCTCCGTTATAATTAATTATTATTTACCCATGTCCGTAGTTTCTCAAGTCGATGTCGTTCATAGAGTGGTTCAGGGTATATAATAGATGAGTAACATATACAGGCCTATTTGAATATTCCATTATGTATGCTAGAGTGTGTGACAATGTATGCTGCTTGTCAGTGGCGGTTCGTCATTAAAAATGATCCGTTGTGCACGTGCGTTGTGGTGTTGCGTTCCTCCCACCCCCATCATATCAATATCATATATCAATCGCTTCAATGAAGTTGATGCAGGGCAGTCGCTTATCCAGTAGTGTGCTTATACTAGCAATGTGTTAATTTTCTATCCCCATTACTTAAATCTTTACCGTTCCCCTCCCCAACCCCAGATTTCAGACTCAAAGCCGTCACTGATAACTTCAATGATGCAGCAATGATAACACTTTTAGACAGCAGCATAGCTAAGTCAGCTAAGCTAATCAACAGAGATCCACTGTTAACATTTTGTACCCAGTTCATCCCATCTGCTGCTCTCGTTTTTCATCTGGAGGGCTGAAATGCAAGACCTTTTCAGAGTGTCAAACGTAAAAACTGACTAATCAGAACAGAACTAGGAATACGCGCGCGTCTCACAAACACACGTGTTGTCCCCACTGATCTCTACTATATAAATAGCTGGATCGCTCATCTGCCAATCCTGGTACAGAAGAAAGTGAGGCCTCCGACGCCATGCTGGAGGGCCTAAGTGACGTACCAGTTTGGAAAAGTTTCTCGTGGCATTTGTTTAAATTGCAGTTAAAAATGACGATTCTTGCAATAGTTTTCAATAATAAATTTAAATTTAACGTGGGAATTTTTTTTTTCAAACCATCTGACAACTAGACTAGACTAGATTATGCTATATAGTGGAGATCAGTGGTTGTCCCACAATAAACGCACGTGTTCGCGTATGTTTTAAAAATCGTCCGTCTTGTGGGACCTTGGCAACAAAATCCAAGGGGCGGGGCTTAGTGGAAAGATCCATTGTATTCAAAACAAACAACTTGCTCAAACAGACGCAGATCAAAAACAATTAATAATAATTATACACTATTTTCCCCTTACAGAATGACATCGGTAAAGTTGAATTTATTGATTCTATTGGCTATTGGACTTTGTTTATCTGATGTCCTTGGACACCCACCATCACGAGGAGGTAGACCTAGTAGACTAGGGCAGAGACCAGGTCTACCAGAACGGAGACCAGGCAGATTCCGACCAGATAAACCAGAAATGCCCGATGGAGAACATCCATGTAGACCAGAAATGCCAGGCGGAGAACCAAATAGCACAGGTAGACCAGAAATGCCAGATGGAGAACGAACAGGCAGGCCAGAAATACCAGGCGAAGTATTACCAAGCAGACCCAGCAGAACAGACGGAGAACGACCAGGCAGATACGGTAAACCACCCGGTAGACATGGAAGACCAGGAATGCATGGTGAAGAACGACCATGTAGAACAGAAAGGCCAGATGAAGAACAAACAGGCAGAACAGAAATACCAGGTGAACCAAGTAGACCAGAAATACCAGATGGGGGACAACCAGGCAGAACAGAATCGCCTGATGCAGAACAAACAGGCAGAACAGAAATACCAGGTGGAAAACAACCAAGCAGACCAGACAACCAGTTAGACCAGTAATTCCAAATAGAAGAAAGGAAAAAGACAGAAACGAATCCTAGACAAACATTAAACGGACAAATGTAGAAGAATAAATTGAAATGTTATTTTGTTTAGACTTGCGTATCTACGAAATCATATTATTATATAAAATTATAAATACAATCAATCTCCCCCTCTAATTAAAGACCACTTTTCTGTGATCCCAAATATTCCTATTTACTGCTTGCAAAAACGTTATATAAATCTCTTTACAGAATTCCAATTTACTGCCATGTAAATTATATATGAATACGAAACTGAAATGTATCTAAAATACGCATTTGGTAAATAAATTTCATTGCAATCTGTTTCATTGTTTCCCATTTATTAATCCTTGTTTTTCTAACTTATCGACTCTCACTGGTCGTCTATAATTACTACAGTACAATAATATAGTGTGTACAATGAAAATAAATATAGCAAGGCAAAATCCCAAGTTCAAGCACTGCGTATAGAAAGGTTACCAGGATTTTGTGAGAAAGTAGGATAAAAAGATGAACAAGTAATTAAGTGCATTTGACCATGACAGTATTTCAGGAATCTAATTTCTAATTTATGGCTTTGAATCAACAGGGGAGAAAAAAAAAAACCTGTTTGGTGTATTTATGCAATAATTTAACATGAAACAACACATATATAATCATTGAGTTAATGATGTGATAACATGATTTAAAGTTTTATGCCAGTTGAGTATGCAAAAAAATCTACACCTTGCGATAATTGAGTGCAGCATGCAGACTGCCCTCTATAGGCCTACATTATGGATCATCACACTGTATACGTGCAGGACCACTCTTGAGATGGATTACGCGTTGACAGAATGCAATTTACATGCAAGAGATAATGGACCTTTCCGAAGTGTCAATCAAAATTAACAACTGACCAATCAGAACAATGCCAGGAATACGCGCGTTTCCAACATGCACACATGTTGTCCAACAAATGCATGTTCATGTGTGACCTTAGCAACAATATCCAGGGGGCGGGGCATAGTGGAATGGTCCATTATAGTGGAATGGTCCATTGATCAAGTGAGCCTGATTGAAATATGCGGTAGACCACTGCTTAAGAAATACAAAATACAAACTCTTGGATTAGCAGAATGACATGATAAACATTGAATATTATACATAGTTAAGGTTTTAATGACAATTTATTGAATTAACACTTATCCTAAAGATCAAGGTGATGCTTGCATTATCGCACAAAAAGTATTAATCAAGAACGTCATTAAAAGAAAATAAAACATTGACTACACTAAAGGAGGCAGAAGTACCAACCAAATTTGCCACGAACACAAGTGAAACAGAACGACGAGGGCGCTACATTTATGCTCTCTAAATATTATCAGCTTGTTTTCATTCATTCGTATTGCATGTTTATGTGGCCTTTTCACGCTTTATATACAAAAAGATGCAATAGACCAATAATTATATATACACATACATACGTACATGTCTTACATGTACAAAATATTAGAATTATAACATCAAGAAACATATATTGGTATAAAATTATTTTTCAACCACTTTTTTAAGTTAACAAAAAAAAAAAAAATTGCCGCAACTAATCTACAGCTGAAGCTATTGAATAACAATATTTTACGAAGCTCAGAATATAAATGCGAGTCCTAACAACTTTAGATACGTTTCAACTTAAAGAGTTTAAAAAGGCAATAATATAATGTCTGCATCAAATACCTCTCTAGCACCCTCTATGCGTGGACTTGTCAGGTATGAAAATTTGTCTCTCATTTAAAATTCATTAGTCCATTTATGGTGTAAAGGAAAAAAATAATATTGAAAATTATAACAACTATTAGAAAAGATGAAAATGAAGGAAATTTTCAAAGCTATCTTAAAAAAAAAAACAAAACCACTATAACCCCAAAATTAATGTGAAACCCATATGTTGTACCTATGTATTCATCAACACCATTAGAAAACTATTCACAAATCATTTTGTTTGTGACATTTTAAGAATTAATCAGGGACAATTGATCAATAAATTGCATTCATAAAAAAGACTGTAAATGTTAAAACAAAGTTGGGAGTTTCCAGAAAAACAAAGGTTAAAGGTCAAATGCATTTTCGTCTTTCTTCTACGGTGCACCACAATTTTACACCATTCAATTCACTATAATTACTTTGCACAATAATCAAAACTTGATGGCAACCAAACAACGTATCAAATCTTGTTTAACTACTTAAACCTAATTGCTCTCTGTTGAAAACAATGTTATACTCTCACATTAAAAAAACCTTCACAATAATATCCGCAATAAAAAAGAAATAAATAATAATTTCTACAACAATAGCAATAATATCACTTAATGTTAATAAATATTATGTTTTTATATCTGATAATAAAACTATAAAAATGTATCAATATCAAACATATTAATAATAACAATAAATATTAATATTAATAATAATGTTAATAATAATAAATGTTTACTTTTACTAATTGTTTTTTCTTTATTCTATGTAATAATCTATTGGCCTCATCTTGCTGGTCTGAATTTGGAAAAATAATCTTGGTCCAAATAGTTATATACTATATTACATTCTAAATATTGACAATTTGATAATTTTTATATCAAGGGAGATATTGTTAAAATACATTTTGTCAAAGACAGCTGAGATCATGTTGTCAATGATAGCTTAGATTCGTTTTCTCAGGCAGCAAAGGCTTTATTTTGTTAATGGTTGTCTTTTAAAATGGTAAATATTAGCAAAAACAATTCTCTAGAGTGGAAAATCCCAACTCAAGATTGTTTTTGCATTTCTTGCAGGGATATCTGTTGCAGATTGGTGAGTTTTAAGAACCCAGTTTCGTTTTGACCTCTTCAGCTAAATTCTTTCACACTCTATCTACAGATTCCCAACATGGAGTCAATTTAGTCTGTGTTTCCATATTTGTCCAAAACAGCACTCCAAGTCTTCAGGTTGAGTCGGTTTAATAAGCTTCTCGATATTCATGGTGCCACTTGTGAAAATTGATTCGGAACGCAACAATACTTCCAGTCGCCATACCAGCAATGATTGTTCTGAGGGGTAAAAATGTTACAATTAGCATTATTCTCAAATTTATCAATAAATTCAACTAATTTGTGCAAGAAGATAAAAATTAAACGGTTTGGTTTCCCAACCTCTGGGTTTCAATCCTAGATGAGTACTTCGCCTGTGTCCTTGACCAATGCGCTTTATCTGCATTGCTTCTCTCCGGCCAGGATCATAAATGGGTACCTGGTTGGGTTGTTTGTTACTGTGCCAATATGGCTGCAACACTAAAAGCATGTGGACCCAATGAACAGGGAAAAACAAATCGCTTTGTAGTTTGTTTTGTCTTGTGATTTTTTTTTTTCCATCT
>NW_022712730.1:290669-312737 GCF_011630105.1 Anneissia japonica
GAATGTGGACTCTATTGTTCATGAAGAAATTTCAGGAAGGTGGTAAGTGAGGAAAAGAAATTAGCATACCTTTGACCATGTGCAATATCTAAGGCGAGGATGGACGCATCACAAAGGGGAAACGTATACATCAGTTGAAGATCATGAGTTCTCCAAACTTGGACCACTTTACCCTCTCCTCCGGTAATGAAATAATCACCTTCCGACTTCATTCTCAAAGCCTGGGATAAACAAATTTGTTTAAAAAAAGGGTAAGGGAGAATTTTAATGTAACAGTTCAATCCATGAGAAAGTAAGAATGAATTGAACCATTGAGACAAAATACAGAAGTACGAAAAGCATTTTTATGAATTATTTATTAAGTATTAAACAGAAAAATAAAAAAGCTAACGTAACGTAATGGTTAAACCCATGAGAATGTAGACCCTTGGAACCATGTGACTAAACACACAATAACACTGGAGTATGGAAAACATTATTTATTAAGCAAAACATTATAGAAAATTTTTTTAAAAACTACAGTTAATTACATTATTCGTTATTCAATATGTCAAAAGACAGGCCTTTTGGCCTATATGTACGGTAGTCTCTTGACCATCTTCCTGTCACTTGTGTGTTTTCTTTTTTTCCGATTTATTGTAAATGTTTTGATTGGCCAATAAATTTGACTTGACTTGAAGAGACAATCATGATCTTATCATCAAATTCCCCCTTAAGCCAACAGAAGGCAGAAGTGTAGTCCTACCTAAGAGACATATTTTAAAATATAAAAAAAAATTGGCTCACAATGTAAATTATCAAGGTATTCAAAACACCTTATAAAAATATATACTCTGTCCTATTTCAAGATTATCTTAATAAAAGACCAATGATCTAAATCATTTTGTGGAATTATCTCACCATGTAACTTTAAGCATTGAAGTTAAAATGCAGGTACAGTTACTGTAATAGCATCATCATTAGTATGATCCTCACCACACTATCAATTTTTATTTTACAAATATGTGTCCATATATGGATATGATATGACATCATCATGCCCATATATGGACAAAGCTAAATGTGTCGGTCTATTTTTTTATCAGACTCTTGTCGGGTCATCCAACAGACATTTTATCAGATGTGTCTGAGACATTTCTTTATTTATTCCTTCATTCATTTGTTGTTTACCTTTGCACACTTTTGGCATTAAAACACTAACTTAAGTATACTCAGTGAGGACCAGCAAAGAATGTCGCAGAGTTGCAGTCAGTCATAGAAACTCTCTCAAAAAAGAGATAAGCAGAAAGCATACCCTCTCAGGCAAGTCTCATCAAACACTGTTGAATCTGTATCGTTGTTTCAGACAAAATCAAAACTTACGTTAATGGTGCTAGACACTGTTGCCATTTCAAGGTATTTCCCATTGATTGTAAAAGCACAGATCTGTCCACGATCATAAGCTATCAGGATCACTCCAGTCTCTGCAGCCATTGAAGCAAGTCGTGGGGAACTGCACTCAGTTGGAGGTGTCAAGGTTCGAAGTAGGTCACCGGTTACTGTGTGTAATAAGCAAGTTCCTCCTGCAAAGCATAAGAAAAAATTATGAGTCTGACCAAAGTTACAGTGGTATGTTTTCATGTTACAGTTCCATGGACCTGGGGCGGATGAAGAATTTGGCGGTAAGAGTTGCGCGAGGGAAAATTTTAAGAATATAGACCTCTAGATGGCCGGAAATTGCACCCTCATACTTTAAAAATCTTACTGTTACTATATTCATAATGATAAAAAGAATATATCAACAACACAATAAAATTATTATTTTTCTTAATACAATTTAGTGAGGTGCGATGAAACCGTCTGCACCCCTCTGCATCTGCCCAGGTAGACGATACATTGTGAGAATAATGTTAAATTGTATGAATACCTTTGGATCCACTAGCAACTAAACCAAGCTCAGTACAAACAGCAGCACAGGTCACCTCTGTGTCATGACCAGTGAGGATTGACCTCGGTGTGGCAACTTCTCCTGAAAGAAGAAAAGGAATACCAGAGGAATATATTAGAAAACTCAATTATTATTTCTACTAATTTGAACATAAAAATAACAGAACAGAATCTAGAGTCCTTCCAATAAATGAGGAAAGAGGATGATGAGAATGATAACAATGATATTGATGGTGATGAGAATGATGAAGTTGATAATGATGACGATGACAAAGATGATGATGATCATCATGTTGATGATATTGATGATAGAAAATTGATGATGATGATGATGATAATAATGATAGAAATCATGATGATAGTTAGATGACAGAAATCAACAATCATTTATAAACATCAATAGTATGATAGTGATTATGACAAATTTGATCACAATAATCAAGACAATGATGCTGGTAATGATAATGATAATGAGCATTAAACAACCAAATAAATGAGGCATGTTGTGGCAAAATGGTTAAGTTGTCGCACAGACCAGTATTGAGTAAATTAGCTATAAAATATGTGAGCTCAAAAAATTGCCTAAAAATCCAAATTTGTTTTTCGCTATAGATCAACAGTTTAATGTCTTATTAATCATGTCCCAAAGTATTAGTTCTGGAAGTGGTTAAAAAATTGTTTATTTAATGTTATTTTTCATAGTTCATTCTATTAAACAATGTATGCACAAATAACTTTGAAAGGCAATTACTCAAAATCATGTTTATCTTGACTCTAAGATTACTGTACTTTCACTTTCCAATAATCTAGGCTTGAAATGTCCAATTTAAATGAATGACTCCTCATTTTAAAGATCACATACTGAGGTATCTGAAAATGCCAATAACTTGATTTTCAATTTTTGCTACAACTTAGCCATTTTGCCACAACATGCCTCAAATGTATGAAACATATTTAAATCACAGCCTACCATGAGTGTGAGAGTCACCCAGGACCCACTGTAACTTAGCACTCCAATGCCACACTAGCAGAGTTGCATCTCTTGAGCCAGACACTATGTAGCAATCACCGCTGACTGGACATTCGGACCGGACCAAGCATGTCACAACATCCCAGTGACCATACACCACTTGACTCACTTTACCTACAAATGGAAGAAATCATTTACAGAATATAAGAGATTTGATAATGAAATATATCCAGAGATATGTAAAACATACTCAGTGCTGGATGTACTAACTTACTTACTTCATTTAATTACCTCACGGAAGAATCAGTTTAACTAATTCTTCCATTCTATATTTACAAATAAGGAAATTCAAATGTAGAAAATTTCAATTTTTTTACATCATGACTGACACTTATTTATCTTATTAATGACACTATTTATTAACTATTCAATGAAATTTCTATCAAATGTGGTCATGTGGTTGAAATCCTACACCCATATCCTAATGTCTTGAAAAATGTAATCACCCTGAGTACAATTAAAGGCTGAAATCAAATAATACACAAAATGGGGAAAGCTTTTGTTTGTTTTATCATGAAAGCTCTTGTTCAAAATTGTTAAGTTTTACTGAAAAATTAGCTTAGCCTTTTTCTTAGTGTGTCTATAAAAATATTGAAAAAAAAAGAGACATAAAAATCCAATTATTGTAATTTATATTTTTATCATATTTGAGTGACTTACTTGAGTCTGCTACATAGATTCTGAAACTCTTGTCCCAAAAGCCACAGGCCATAATGAAACGGTTGTCAGCAGTCACCACATAGCAATGAGGTTTCTTCTTGATATCAGGATCAATGTTATCGGTGATCTGACGACGATGCATTCCATTTTGGGACACTGCAAAATGGAATTAGAGAGTCACTTTATTATAGTCAACATAGTCATCATAATAATACACTTTCTACAATGATTAAAGAAATGTTTAAAACTTATTTACTAGTACAATAAATTTGAGTGCTTTTAATTCACTTCAGGGGTGGATCCAGAATATTTCAAGGGAGGACAGCAGCAGTTTCAGAATAGATAATTGAGAGCACATGACATTGATATGCATTGAAATTTTTAAAATTTAGTGGCAAAATGAGGGTGGGGGGAGGAATTCCTACTGGATCTGCACCTGCACTTTGAAACTATGTCTTTCAAACCCTCTCACCTCACTGACTTTATTTACAATATGTGCAAAGGAAAGCACTTCCCTTTCTATCTAAGGCTGATTAAAACACCAGTTCATATGTTTTTAATTATTTTAATTAAATATTGTTCTAACTTTTGGCCAAATAAAACAAATTACTAGTTTCTTGTCCTCTCACGCATTCATTTCCTCTGCTTTACTAATTATTTCTTTTTTTTTTTATTTCCTTTATTTTACGAAAAATCTAGCTAACTTGCATTAGTAAAATTGCTCTCTTGAACATTCGTGGTTGGGGATACATATGGTATGAATCATGTCTAGTGCTTCTTTTATTTGCTTTCAATGTGTCTATACTTGGTAAAGTGAGAAAGTAGTTGTTTTCCATCCACCATCTTTGATTTGACATCTCGGAGTTTACAAAAAAATTCCCTCATTCTCCTTTTTTCAAAATATTAGGACAAGAAACTATTTTCTTTTTTTACTTGGCCTTATACGTGGTACTGTAGCTTAGTTGAATTTAGTTTTACTTGTTTTAGGAACAAGGAACACAACAGTCCAAACTATTGCTTATTCATTGTATACTGCCGTGATTCGGAAAAACGCATTATATCCATTTTTGAGAATTTTGAGATTTTTGGCTTAGGGGCATCCTATGGATGTAATCTATCATGTGAATTGATCATATACCCTAAAAAATGTTTATAAATATGAAATTAATATTAGAGCATTATATCCATCCACCAAAGCAAAAAAATCTGGAAGAGTGCATTATATCCATAGGGATATATAGGCAAATACTAATCTTTTTGTAATTGCCAAATCAATGTATGCTAGCATTGTATTTTATAATGCTCATTGAATATTGGTTTTCCAATAATGGTGGTAACCTCTGAGAATGGAATCAAAGTGATATATGTTCATAGAGTGCCTGAGTGATTGGTTGGTCTGCTGATTGATTGATTGATTGATTGATTGTCTGAGTGACTAAATAGATTGAAGCCTTACGGATAAGTGGATCCATGTCTATCAACAGGTTTTTGGAGGCTTCCATGGAGAATCCCGGAGCTCCTGATGCACCTGCGGGATCAGAAAAGAAAATCTTAAAACAAATATTTTAGTAACTGCAGAAGATGAAAGTAAAGCATGATAGTGTAAATTGATGGTGGAAGTATAGAAATCATGCATATTCATGAGAATTTGTCTGTCCAAATGATCTTATTTGATTTTCAATAGCCTGAAAAATTAATAAGCAAGTATGTTAACTTGTTACTTGTATAGTGCTTATCATTTCAGTTACGAAGCGCTGTAAGTTTTCCCTGGTAATTGGGTCCATGCTTAAGTATTGCTGGCATATTGGTGCAGTAGCAGGCAGCCACACCAGGTCCCCATTTGAGGCATGTTGTGGCAAAATGGCTAAGTTGTAGCAAATATTGAAATTCAAGTTATTGGTATTTTCAGATAAATGAGTATGTGATCTTTAAAATGAGGGGTCATTCATAGAAATTGGACATTTCAAGCCTAAGTTATTGGAAAGTGAATGTACAGTAGTCTTAGAGTCAAGATAAACAAAATTTTGAGTAATTGCCTTTCAAAGTTATTTGTGCGTACATTGTTTAATAGAATGAACTATCAAAATAACATTAAATAAACAGTTTGTTGACCACTTCCAGAACTAATACTTTGGTACAAGACAATAAACTGTTGATCTATAGTGAAAAGCAAATTTGGATTTTTAGGCAATTTTTTGAACTCCCATATTTTAAAGCTCATTTACTCAATACTGGACTGTGCGACAACTTAACCATTTCGCCATGACATGCCTCATTTAATTATAATCCTGGGTGGAAAAAAGCAATGAAGATAAAGTACTTTGCTTCAGGACTAAAGCGAAATCCACATTGAAGGATTGAATCCCCGACTTTAAGTCACACAAGGTACTGTATGTACTGTATTCCATCACTAAAGATTGTAAGAAATATAAAAAGTGATAAAATGTAAAAAGTGATGAAATGTGAAGTGATGAAAAGAAGATGATTATCAGGATCATAGATGGCACTCCACCACGGTCTCATTCTTCCCATTTATTTTGCAAATTGAATCTCCTCAAACTCACCGACATTAATATTGTCCAGCAAGGTAAATTTATATTCTTTGCTATGCATTCTATTCTTCCTAATCATTTATGCAATATGTTTATTCCCAATTACTCTATTCACAATTAACACACTTGATCTAGAACTCATATTCACATACCTACCCTTAACACTAATTATTTTCAACATAATATTAGATACTCGGGCACTACAATGATGAACAATCTTCCTTCCCCAATTCTAAATGCTGTTTCTCTAAAAACATTTTCCAAAAACATTAAAATACACCTAATGTAACACTATTAAAATTATAATCCTTGGTCACGATTTGATATGTACTGCTTTAACATGACCTTCAATATAAATGTGAATATGAAAAATTGAAGAAACATTTAACTAAACTTACCTCACGCATAACTGGATCCTCAATGGAGTCGAGATTGACACTATCTTCATACGTCAAGTAGTAGAATACATTCGTAGCTCGGACAGCTTCGGGTCCTCGTTGCTTGTAACCGAAGATCAGGTCAATCCACTGATGTAGTTGACATGATACAAACTCAGATTCCAAAGCCTTATGGGAAACAAAGCAGAAAGAAGCTAATGCTAAAATGAAAATAAATCATTACATTTTGAAACCAGATTATTTGATTAATTTTTCTGCTTGCTTCTAGAAACTTCCCAGTTAAAGAACTATTATTTACTTGTAACTTTCCATAATAAAGAATGAATACCGGTAGGCACTTAGTAGGATCTAATGCCAAGTGCTGATTCTAGCGGCTTATGGAATTGTGATAGCCAGGGAGCTGAGTATGTTCCATATTAAATTGTTTGATCCAGTGACCAGGGGAATAATGTAAGGCACATAGAGCCAGTTTATTGTAATACCTTAAAACCTCAAATAGAAGCCCAATGGGCTTAATCTCGAGAAGAAGCTCATCTCGAATTGAAGCCCCCCCCCTCTTTAGTTTGGAAAAGTAGCCTCAAAAAAAGGCCCATCTCTTTTTGAGATAGTACAGTACATACACTACACTGTACATGAATTTCAAAGAAACAAAATAAATTAAATACACCCTTGGTTTATACAGTCGTTTAATGCCGGTTAATACACTCCATGATACAGATTGATGTTACAGTGGCCCTATTTATTGTTTCATAATAGTAATTGTCAAAATTTACAGAATTCATTTTGAAAAGAATTTTATTAATATCTTTCAGTATGTTGTTTGGTAACAAGTCCAATATTTTTTGAAATATTTTTTTAAAAGAAATTATGAGAATGTTTACTGATCAGTAGTTAGCAACAATTTTTAATCAATTGTTTAAGAATAATTTTTTGTTTGTAACAAGGAAGTATCCGTCTCATTTTTGTTTTAATTGAAAAGCATTTTAAAATCTATTTTACATTGCAAAAGTAGCCTCGAAAAGAAGCCCAGGGCTACAATTTGAGGTTTTACGATTATGTGTTATATAAATGTTGCATTATAATTATTAGCCCAGCTAGAGTAGTGTGCTCTGAATGCAAGAAGGCTGTCCATTTCACACCAGTAAACTCACCAGTTTATTTATTCTAATGAAATCCTCCGGAGATTTTGCCCATGGAGGCAAGAAAACATCATCAACCAGACTGCCGTCTTCTAGCTTTCCAAAATTAAACTTGTTCTCATTCACAAACATGTCCGGTAGATAATAAAATTCTGGAATAAGTTCCTACAGAACAGGGTGAAAAAGATAAGATGATGTTACTAATTCAACTTAGATGACGACAATGATAATTATATGATAGTGATTATGATGACGATGATAAAAAGGATGATGATGATGATCATAATGATGATAATAATAATGATTATGATGACAATGTTGATGATGATAGATGTGATAATAAACATAATATATAATTACCAGTGTGCTAATCAATCATTTAATAAAGCAGACATTATTGTTCATTAATTATTTAATATAGCAGACAATTAAATAGAAAATGTAATTAAAAAAGAATATTATTATTACAGTATCAGTATGTAACGCTTGACTGATTTTAGAACAGATTATATCAATTGTAGAGGGCAGCACACTTTACCTTGACATCTGATGTGTCTCTCTGACAGTTCTTCCAGGCAGTTGCTACCGATGAGAACGTTCTTGTTGCATGGTCAAATTTACCCCCTTGAAGATTGAGGAAGAAGGTGGTGAAGGGTTCCTGAGGAAGAAAATAAATACCATAAATTATTAAATGTTGCAAAAATGTACTGCTCACCAAAAACCAAAATAATTATCATTAGTGTTATTATCTTCTTTTAACCATCATTTTAATTATCATTCTCATCATCATCATCATCTTCACCAGTTGACCAAAGCATTGTTATAACCTGTTTAGCATCTTTTCATGTACTTCATTTCATTTCAATTCTATTTCGGAATATAAGTTTCATTACTATAAAATATGTTGGCATATACACAAGAATCGTCAAAAGAGCATGTATGACCACATCCAGTCAAGAGACATCCAGTAACAGTATTATAAATTTATTATAAATTTTGATAATTTGGGACAATCACAATGACGGTGATGATGGCGACGATGATGAAATGAAATAATGGTGATGATGAGATGATGGTGATAATATGATGATGATGATAATGATGATGATGATGATGATAATGTCATTTTAATAATGATAATGATGATAGGAATATATTACTGTTTTACATCACCACTATCTATACAATAAGCAACAACATAATTTAACTTACAATTCTGATAAGCCAACCCAAGGTGAATGCAGAAGTGGAGTAATGGGTTCCATAATGAAACGGAGGGATTTTATCATCCTCCCAAGTCTCATAACGCTCCTGGAAGAAAGCTTTCCGACTAGGATTCAATGCACCAATAGGCTGAAAGGAAGAAAACAAATATGTGCGATTCATAGCAATCATAATTTGTAAGAAACAATTATCAATTAAGTTTTATATTTCTTTTCAGGGTTAAAAATGTAAATAGAGGTAACAATGACAACATTTATACATTATCATTTAATTGCTATAAGCTTAGTTCGCTCTCAAAACGACCTCTGGGACCAGACACTGGGGTTTGGTCTCCAAATAGAGGGTTTCCTCCAACAATAGAGTGTTAATAAATTGAAGAATGCTGTTTGGTTCTTTAAAAAAGTGGCCTTAAATTAGAGGGGCTTCGAATTGCAGGGTGTACTGTATTTCCCCCCCTGTATCCGGCTGCTAGCCTCTTCCGAAATTCGTCAAAACCTGTCAGATTAGCCCCTCACAAGTATGTCTCAGAGCCAACAATGGGGTTCACCCTTTAGTATGGATGAGGGCTACTTTCTTATAACCAAAGAGGCAATCCTATAAGAAGTCAATCATTTACTGATTAATGGTCACTATATTAACCAATGAGAATCACTGTAATTAAACCTAAGAGAGCCACACTTTCTATATTAACCAATGAGAATCACTGCAACTAATCAAAGAGAGTGCCCCCCCCCCCCACCTTCAGTTCAACATCCTTCTATGATGCAGCATGCATGTTCTCATACGAGAAATACTATCTGAGTTAAGTGTTTCTCAGTATTTAAGAACATAAGTGCTTACCTTAGATAGATCTCTGAAGTTGCTTGGTAGTGTCAAATCTAATTCATTGGATTCGTAGTTAGTGAGCACCCAAGGGAAAATAGGATATTGGTTGATATCATTGTAAGTTCGTCCTGCAAATAAAATGGGTCAATATCTGAAATTATACACCTCGTAGGTCACAGTAATGTCAATGACATCCACAGTAGCCAAGCGTACAGTCAGACACAAAAAGTTTGATCAGATTTTGTTTGGTGAATTAAGCCCTATTCAGACATCATATGTGACATGCCTAAATATGATCATAATGACATCACATCATGACCATATATAGGCACATCATGACTAAATATGGGCATGATGACATCACATCATGACCATATATAGGCACATCATGACTATATATGGGTTTACAGCTTTTTATTAAAGAAAATTTGATAATCTGGAAAGAGCTTTAGAAAATTGTCTGACTACTGACAGATATGATACAAAATCTTAGCTTAACTTAAAGAGTATATTTAAAATTAAAAGCTAAGTGAAGAATTTATGAATAAATTTTAATAACAGTATTAATTTATGCAACTGTTAATTGGTGAGGAATATATTTTCGCATTATAATTTTCAAATGAAAGCTATAAAAATATAAAAATTTTACTTAAAAAAAAACAACTTTAGCTTAACAGTATATTTAGAACTAATTAGTTATAATGACAAATAAATTTCTATATAATATTGCCAATTATAATTAGATTTAATTGGTAGTATGCACATTTTGGATTTGTGTGTTAATAGAATAAAAGCGAGTACTAATAGAATAAAAGCGAGTACTAGATTTTAGATTTTAGAACACTTAATTACTGCTTTTCCCAAAGTGCACCATAAAATCGTCAAAGCCGCATTGCTGGCCAACTAGTAATTTATGGTCAACGTTTTTTTTTTAGGATAAACTAAAGGATGGCACGATCTTATTCTTCCATCTCGGTGATTGATGGCTTAGCCCGGTGACTGAAATGGACTTTATTTCAAATTCCTTTTTAAAAGATCAATGAGTAACAAAGCACGGCATAATTGCGGTCTCCCTGGGGACTCTTCTGTTACACCCCTCTCCATCAACGACTAATGTGATAGTTTCTAAATTGATAATTGTAGCAGCCTTTACAATTTCCCACAAAATGACGCAGATATCGCGGGTGTAGGCTTTCGATGATTATAATGGCATTTAACTCATTTGACTGAAAATCGATTTAAAAATGCTTTTAAATTAAAACAAAAATGAGACGGATACTTCCTTGTTACAAACAAAAAATTATTCTTAAACAATTAATTAAAAATTGTTGCTAACTACAGATCAGTAAGCATTCTAATAATTTCTTTTTATACAAAAAATATTGGACTATTATTGTTAAATATTAATAAAATACATTGATTTAGTAAGGAAATTTACAAAGAAAAAATTAGTAAATTAACAGTGTAAATAAAGATGATAATGATGATGTTGATAATGGTGAAGTGGGTGATGCTGATGATGATGATGACAGATGATTACAGTAATGGAAGCTAATGTTCCATCGATAATAGATAGTGATGATGATGAGTGATGATGATGAAGATGATAATTATGAAGATATTAATGAGAATGAAGTTGATAAGTATGAGGCTGACCTTGAGGTACACCTAACCCTCACCTGCAATGGTATTGAGGTACATAATGTACTCAAAGTTAGAGATCTCTCTCCTCTGCCAAGCTTGCGTCATTGTTGATGCCTTGAACAGCTGCTTTGAGCTTGCCAGCGAAACTCGTCTGTAAAATGGGGTAGATAATGTAGTAATGTTTATTAATATATAATGATAATGTTTATAATAATTATTAATATTAGTTAAAGGGACAGCTGAGACAAGTCTCGGCTTCTAAACGGGTCCCTCACCATTTGTACTATCACTTTTTTGGGGGTGCTTTTTTGGGGTTGTATCTTTGGTGAAATGAAAATTACGTTGAGTTGAATTGAATTGAATAATTAATGAAAAAACCTCTTATAGGGCTACATGACATCTGATAGAAAAACTTTATAGATTGTGGATAAAAAATTCAAAAATGATTTCTAGCATAATCTTTTTTTAATGAGATATGACCGACACATTAGTAAGCAAGTAATTCCACACCTTGGTAAAATACTAATATATTTTACAAGAGCTTTGTAAAAAAAACTTTATAGATTGTGCATAAAAAATTCAAAAATGATTTCCAGCATGATTTTTTAAAATGAGATATGACCAACAAATTAGCAAGTAATTCCGCACCCTGGTAAAATACTAATTTATTTTATAAGACCTTTTTCTACTTTTTGTTGGAATCATGATTGCCAGTGGTGGATCAAATGTCTATTCAAACTAAGTTTCAAATTTTCTTGACAGGAACTTTTTTGTTTTCCCATATAGTCAAGATAGCCTATATATGGTCAAGGTGTGATGTCATCGTAACCAAATCAAATTTTGTAGTCTTTATTTACAGGGCTTCAATATGTGAAATATAGGGGCCATAGACAGACTACAGATGGAGGGACCAGACCACATTAGCCACACTACAGCTGGTAGTGAGATCCAAAAATTGTATAGCTATTGCAATTTGAATGTAATTTCTTACATTTATTTTTATTAAATTTAAGAGGACACTATGAATCCGCCCCTGATCACTCTTATAAAACCATGTCGTACCTTGAGGGTGGAATGGCATACTTGAGACCAACGCCAACTCTCGGTAGAGCAGCGACAACTTTCTTCACTGTTGCTTTGTTCGCCAAGTTGAACATCACGGACGCTGAGAAAAAGATCAAATTAAACATATTTACTAATTCATTGTTTATTTTCACTTAAGATCATTCACGAAAAATTATTAAACATTAAAATTATGACCACAGGATAATCATGATGCACAATAATTTTATCATTTTTATATTATTTTGTTTTATTACTTGGCGCAGTAATGAATAAAATCTCTAGAACTGGAGAGGTCAAACTCATAAATAAATGCTGAATAAATGAATTTCATATTAATAATCTTAACTAAATAAAAGAAGCGGAGAAAATTCGAGAACGTAAGTATTAGCCATATAAAGAGTAGGTTGAGAAGTGTTAAAAGCAAAATTAATAGAAATCGTAGTCAAGCTAGCTGGCTGAGTGATAACTCTGAGAAGGCAATGTGACATGTCCACATGCAGTGTTTCCAAATATCTGAAACCTAACCAAGATGAATGTTATAGCTTTTTGCTTTTGATGGGAATGGTTTTAGGGTGCCCAGCCGATGAGGAAAACCTCGACAATGATGGATGACCTAAGTAGAACAAGGTAGAAAAAAGATTTCAACTTCGCATTGCTTAAAATCATTGAAGATGGGGAATGCATTTTTAGATAATTAGAAAAAAGGGCAATATTTTCATTTGAGGAAACATTTAGATAATTACTGAAATACAATCAATTAGTAGCCTTTTCCAAAGTTAATATAGGAAATATAAAATTGAATATTTTACTTTTTACTTAAGCAGGTTAATAGCTTTCATTTGAAAGTCAGATCTAGAAAATATTGTTCTAATACCATATGTAAGCATAAACAACATGATTCTTATATTCTTTGTTAATTCAATTAAATTTGGCCGCTATAAAATTCAAGGATTTTCGTACTGACAGGGGGACTTGAGATTGTATGCCTGAGCTGGGGAAGCATTATGTGCTGGGGGAAGCATTATGTGCTGTATAAATGTAACATTATTATCATTATTATTATTATTATTATTATTATTATTATTATTATTATTATTAAAACTGAATTATTTTTATCTTTGTATCATTGAAAGCTGATGGCTTAAATTGATTACATTTTAAATAAATGTTTCTAGATTTTTTTGAACAGGATGCCTATTGTTTTAAATTTCAAAGGTATGTCAGTAATAGAAGATAATGTCTTCATAATTTTCAATTCAAACCTAATCAAGATTTGTGATATAAAAGAGATTAATTGGAAAAAAAAAATTGGGAAAATAGGAGATGCCAAAAGGACTTGCTTACTTCGGTTGGATAGGAAAATTTCCAAAGCCGTGTTTTGTAGAAGATATCTCCTTGAAAATATTGCTCGCACATCGTTGAAGTGCCATCGGCCATGCAGACCTTCAGAGTAGGCTAGAATCTGTAAAAACAATAAGATCCACATTTAAATATTAATATGATACAGAGATCAAATATATTATGCACATGAGCACAAAAAATGCAAATAAAGGATATGATAAATTAATAAATCAGTATGCATATCAGATACTCAAATGCAGATGTCATGAAAGTTAAATAAATATAGTAATGAACAAATATAAAATAGAAACACAGTTAAATACTGATAAAAATATGCTGAGGAAGAAAATATAAACTTATTAAAATATACAGTAACACAGTTAATATACAAATGAGCAAACTAATATGCAAATGACTAAACTAAAGTAGGATTAGCCTATCAGGTACTCAAATGCAAATGACATAAAGGCTTGATATAAAATTGATGTACACAACGAAAGTTGACTTGGATAACAGACATTGACACAATGTTTCAAAATAGTTATAACATATGTAAGTATTTATATAAAGCTACCTGTAAACAATTTTGAAGTGTTTTTCTTAAAAATAGTCACTGGATTTTACATATGATTCAGTCCAGGTGAAGTTCATTCAAAATCATTTGCACTCTTTGAATCAATGAAGTCTGCGAGGCTTGGAAGCAAAGCAAAGAGAGGATGCACATGTCTAATGCAAATTATTAAATTACTCCTCAAACCAAAACAAATATAGCTCCTCTACAAAATCGTCAAGCATACGCCCTCCCACGACACAAATTTATATTTTAAATTTAAAAAAAAAAGTGTTTTCTTTCTTATCCTTTGAAAACCTTGGAATGAGAGCATTAGCACTGTCCTTATGCTTTACATAATTGAAAGAACAATTAAACCTAATTATCGTGGTTGTTCTGATCACTTGCTAATTTTTATAGTATACTTAAAACCCAGCGAAACCACAAATGCAAAACCCTGAGGCACAGTTATTTTAACACCATTCACAAAATATAAACCAATATAAAAACATCTCCTACAAACTTATCAAGTTATAACAACTGACCTTCTGACCTAGAACAACATGTGATTCTTTTAATCCAATTGTAATCAAGAACTGAAGGTTTACGTGCAAACGAGAGACCGGTATAAATTTGCATCACGGTGCGATACACCGCTGACAAGAAAAAGCAATTAAACATCGCCAATTCCTAACATTTTACGAAGAGGGATCTAAAACCATGACACATAGTAATTCATAAAGACTTACGGATTAAAATCAGATTAAATGCCTGGCATTGTAAATCTAGCATGGATTTTTTTAGTTAAACATATTTTTTTTCTTTTCATTGTACAGATGGGATCTTCAACATGTTTAAAAAAACTAACTAAAATAGGAGAGAACTTGCATAGCTGTCTGAAAATCCTATTTAGCTGTTTGCTTTTAGTTAATGTTTCTGATTAGCAGTTTGGTTCTTGGCGCCGGTGCCCAACTGGGCAATGCGTATCCATTACCATAATTGAGAAACATAACAGCGTTTTTAAACAGAGACTGGCATGGTTCCACTGTAGGACATTTGCATTCAACCCGGCATCAATCCCTACATATAATTTTAGATGACGCAAAGTAGTTCCATCTAGGTGTAAGATGGTTTTAGATCTTGTGGCGTTTGAATAAAAACTGAAACAATTTTTATGAATTGTCAAAATTATTATTGGTAGATAAAACAATCAATTCAAAATATATAAAGTATCAACTTAAATTTTAAGTTTATTGTTTATAGCATTTTATTATTAAAAAAAGAAAGAGTGAATGTTTTCCATCACAAATAAACACATAAATATTAATGTTCCTATATCTTTTTAAATTTTAAATGCTTTTGTTGAAGTCTTTTGTAGAAAAAAATCTAAATAAATCAAACTGAATTACTCCAATATACATCTCAATTAAAAGTTGATAATTCATTAAAAAAAATCTTAATGAGAGAGTTTAGAATTTCAAGGCGGCTTGAGGATGAAACTTTTCATGCATCAGTTTTCACAGATAAAATGAAACATAAACAATTCCGTATACTTTACTCAGTATCACCCTATGTGGATACTACTACGCCATCTCCACAAACTCATTTACAAACACAAGCATGCTACTCTACACCCGAACATTGTGGGTTTCATTATCAATGTTATTGATTCTAATAAAAACATCCACAAAACATCAATAAACAGTCAAAGTTAGTTAGGCTTTCTTGATCTCAGGAACGTGCGAGTAGAGCAATCTGCCTGCTACGTTCCTATCAATTTTGAAGTAAGCGGAATGGTTTCAAAACATCTCCGATGGTTTCCATTGAAATATTTACACTTGTATGTATATGCTATAAACATGCATGCTTTCAGCAAATGAAATTTTACATCCAAGATTAGCATATTTGACATTTCTCGAGCTTTTTGCATCGGGTCTTTTCATAATTTCGTACAACAGCTCTTTCGGGATCGCGGGCATTTGGTAGTGATAACGTAAAATGCGTCTTCTCGGCTGAATCTGGATTAATGACGCTACTTAACCGATTTCTAACTCCTTAAAAAAGGACATTAAAATGCACCCTATGTGTAAATGGTATACATATACAGAAGTGCGTAATGGAAATGTAAGCCCTCAAGGGTTCTATAAGACATTAAAACATGATAAGGTTATATTTAAACAGATAGATTAGGGTACATACCTAAGAGCTGCTACTTTAGTCACATATCAATGAATGCAATTTCAATATATATGAATGAATTTATATCTACAAAAGTGCAAACAAAAATTGTATTCTCTATCTGTCAATCATAATTTAATCTAAATTCTCGAGATGGCTTTTCAACTGAAATTAAACAATTTATATGACCTTCATAATAACAAATATTACCAACGAATTTTAATATCACTTATTAATTCTTTCAATTATCTAACATATTAGAATCTAAAGTTCCAAAAGAAGGGTGTGTGGATTGGATTCATAGCTGTCTCTATTTAATCAGAAAACTTTTCAATCAGATTTCTATTTTAATATAGACCGTAACACCTGCTCCAATCAAACTTCAGTTTTAAGTTATTTTCTTAACAAATGTTTCATATTTATTTGTTCTTATTGATGGCAGGGGAGCAATAAATTAATTCTGCGAGGTTGATTTTCAGAATGAAACATTTTTAGATACAAAATGGACAGATAAATGATTTAATGTTGGTAATGTTTGAAGAAAATAAATTTAAAATCAAAGTGTGTTAGTTTGAGGTTTGTGTTTTCTCAAAAAAATTATCAAAGAAGATTTTTAGTTATTGATGTAAAATAAAAAATTCCAACAATAAAAAAAACAATTAAATAAATGTCTGTTACTTTATTATTATTTATTTATTTATTCAATAATTCACTTAGGTAGTCAGTGAAGATAATTAATATTAAAAAGTGAAGGTTATAGTAAAAATTATATTAGAAAATTATATGTGCAATTTCGATGTTACTGATGTAAAATAAAAATTACAATAAAAAAAATAATTAAATTAATGTCTGATACTTTATCATTAATTTATTCATTAATTCATTAATTTAGGTAGTCAGTAATGATAATGATAATATTAAAAAGTGAAGGTTATAGTAAAAATGATATTATTAAATTATATGTGCAATTTCTGTGTGAAACCTCATTAAAAAAAGACTAATAATAATGTTCTATTTTTAGCATACATTATTCTGTACTCTTCATTACAAAAATTGTAGTAAAAACTGAATAATAATAAAGAGAAAAATTTGTGGATCTAAATTAGCACAACATTTTGACAAAACATTGCAATTATATGATTGATGGGAGACACAGCACAGAAAGGTTTCAGTTCACAGATATATGTATAAATCAATTTGCTAGTAATTAGAGGATAGGAGTCCATATATCATGCAGCCAACAAAGCACTGGAAGATCACATCATGTGTTGGGCTCTGTCTTTATTAACTGCATCCCTAGCTGCATCATCTGGACGACTCAGGAAAAAACCTTTAATATAGTGTACACTCTTTTTTTTTTTTATTAAGAACCAGTAAAATTTTGCCCAGTCTCAGTGATTTTCGCCGATTTCAGGTTCAAAATATTCTTATTTTGTTCTTATTTTTACACACTTTCCAAACATAGAAAATTATTATTTTACAGTCAGTAAAATTATTACTTTACTGCATTATAGAGGGTATTACATAGTAACACCTACTGCAAATAAGGTACAGATAAATTTGTTGGTTGTCTATTAAAAAAAAAATATAATAAAAACCTCATTTTGACATTTTACTCAGCCTCAATTTATTCTTATTTTGTTCTTAATTTTGAGCGATTTCAGCCTCAGTGTTCTTGTCAAATGTGTTCTTATAAAAAAAAGTGTAGTTCTAATGAGAAATACCTCCATTATATAATATCTAGCATCTACCATAATCTGAAAAGAATGAGCATGCAAGATTGAATATTAACTCATTTTCTAATAGAACACAATTTTTATCAACTGGCCAAGAAATAAATTTAACCTAAAATAGAAAAAACTGTTATATTTTTTTTTTCAATTTTAATTCTTGATTTTATATGTTTATACATTTTTTCAATTATATATTTTGGACACTTTAATGATAGGTTTAAGGTATTCATGTTTCTTTTGCCAGAAGATCTTATTATTATACTATTGTTAAGACATCATGCTTTTTGTTTTATAATTTGATGTAAATCGCATAGAGGCACTGCAAAATATGCATGTAAATTATTAAGTAATATCCTATAAATATTCCTAAAAATATTGTAAGTAATCTGAAAATTTAAATTAGTGTTCAGAAGTGTTCTCGTAGGATAGATATGTAAAAATTGTATTCCAGTTAGTAAACCATGTGCAGAACTGTTGATAGGGTTAATAAACTGCAAAGTTAACAGTGAAAAGTAATGACATCTTATAATATAAATTTTTGTCCGATATATTTTTTTGCAAAAAGCTTTAACAAAGGAATACTGCAAGAACATATTTACAAATATAGTTTTTTTTTTGGTCAATTTGTGACAGCAAGAACTAAAAATACTCAATTGAAGACAAGTTTACCGCAGAATACATCCATCAAATGGGAGAATTGTTGTTGCTTGTGGTGGCGATAGGCTAGCAAATAGCCACATTACACCAACACACATCAATCAAAACCGCGGCAGGTGACATATGGGAAAGATTTTGTTCGGGATCCACAATAAGCCGGCGTTCGTACCAGCACAGATCAGTAATATCCCCGTGAAAATACGACACAGGCCACTCATTTGTTGACCATTACATGCATAAAGGGATTTATCATTCTAAGTTGGTTTCATTAGAGCGCCAATAATGTACGTCACAAAGCGACGATCCAGAGAGCGCACGTCCATTATTTCTAATCCAATTTAGCTAATAGCAAGCCACCAGTGTGGCAATTCTGTTACATTCTCCTAGTAACGATTTTATGCTCATTGATCAAATAACTCTCACATCAGAACCTTTTGCAAGTTAAATACCGGAGTGTAGACAAGTCAACTAAACAGAAAATTCACTTATGATCATGATGATTGTATTAACAATCAGATGTAAAAAAGGAGCGATTTTTTTCTGTAATCCATTTACAAATTGATAACTTCTACTAATACTTGATATAAATTGTTAACAAAACATTATAGATATTATATAGTAAAAGGAATTACAAGTTATATACTAAAAATAGTATAAAAATATATACAATAATAATTTATAATAAATATAACAATAATATTATTTTACACTAAAAATGATATAAATTAAATATTATTTATATATAAGTAAAATAATATTTAATTTTAATGTAATATTAACTTGTATATAATAATAATACTTATTACTGCTAGCTAAAATTCAAGATAAGAATAACCGAGTCTGGTTAACAAATATATTTGGTGTTAAGTGAAAACAATACTTTAAACTTAAGAGACATGGCATTTCCCACCGGATTTGACTACCAAACCTGCTCCTAATAAAGTTAAACTAAAGAAATTTAAAAAATAACTGTTCAGATAATCTACTGAGCTCTATTAATAATAAAAATTAAATATATCATAATGATGGTGTTAATACAAATGATAATAGTAATATAGTGTAATAATACCAAACCTGTTATTAATAAAGTTAACAAAAGAAATTCTTAAAAAAATAAGAGTACAGATTATCTGTCTAGGTCTATGTTATGTTTTGATTGTAGAGTCAATTAATAATAATATTAATGATGATTGATAATAATGATATTATAATGATAATAATAAACTTATAACATATTCAGTTTCAAATAAGGTTTGAGTTTCAAACTACTCTTTAATATTTTTTATCCATAAGCTTTAATTGTTCGTCAACCAAAATATTTCGTGTGCATAATTTAATTTCAGCCTATAGATGTAAACTGACCTTAAGATGGACAAAAACTGTCTTCATTAATTGTCTGTGTTTACATGATCACTACCTAACCAAGAAAGATCGCGTCTACCGTAACGATATTCTACTCCGACAAACCTACCTGGGTTAGCGTCAAAGACCTTTGGTTCACTCTACAATAACACTTCTCATCAACGTCCAACTTAATTGCCACGTATTCCTCAAATTTCAACATTATTATACTATAAATAAACGTTAACAGCAAGATCAGTAATGTAATTAAGATCCTAATATGATTTATACCGATCTTGCAATATGTTTGAATATGTGACAAAGCGTAAAACCAAAACCTCTAAACAGAAGAAACTTAATAAAAATCGCTAAATGCTTTTTTAACAAGAGACTAGATGGTTGAAAGGACGTTGAAATTGATTTGTTAATTTGATTGTGTTGCGTGTTTGCTACATTACGAAAACAAAGGCAAGTTTAAAGAGACTGGAACGATGGAACAGTAATCAGTAATTATACCCTACTGAATAGCTAGTAAGTAGATAGCGTGGAACTGGAGACCTTTCCATGCCAAGAATACTTCTACAAAAGCTTTAATCCAATTTACACCATTTGTTCAAAGTCTATTGTTTCAAATAATGAAATGTTTTAATGTTCTTTAAACCAAATAGATTTTATTGCAATATAAAAAAAAATGCATGTTAAAAAAATATATCAAATTAATACAAATTAATTGAACTATTAAATCACTATTAAAATTTTTTTTGGGGGGGGGGGAAAGAGGGTGTGAACAATTCTTGATTTCAACAGAAAAAATAAAAATAATACTGTACGTTTTCATATACCATTAAATACTATAAACATAAATAGTTACCAGAAGACAGTTTTCATTCTGTTTTTACTGTTGAAGTAATCTCTCACCAAAAAATAAAGACAAATATTAACTAAAAGTTCTTTCCAGAAGCAAATTTGAGTGTAGAGGAAATTAAATCATTATTAATCGTGTCAATGGCAAACAAACAGTTCACTAATAACAAATTATTGAATTATATACTTAAAATTATAATATCAATAATCCAATAATTTGTTATTAGTGTATGAAGGAAAATTCTACTTTGATTCAAAAGGATGAGGATTATTTACAACTCTTGGGAATATGTTTTCTAAACAACTTCCCTCTCCTCCTGGAAAGCAGATCATACCTTTAACACAAGCGTAAGGTTATGATTGTAAATTATAGATTAAAATATGGTTCATATAATTAGTGGAGAAGTAAAATCTTATTAAAATCAGAATTAAAAAAAATATCTACATTGGAAATAAAACTATAAATTAATTAAAAAAAGAGGAAAACTAATATGTATATCATAGATGGGTAAAATATCAATGGTTTTGATTTGTATCTCATTATTTTTTGAAAATAAATATAAACATTATATAAATATATAAAATTATATAATATATATTTATATTATATATACTGAATACTGTACAAATAGATATATAATATATATATATATATATATATACATACATATATATATATACATTATATATATACATATATAATACATATACATATACATTATATAAATATATAAAACTATTTAATAATAAATATTTATATTATATATACTGTATACTGTAAAATAATATATTTATATATATACATACATACACACACATACATATATATATATACATATATATAGAAAATAATGAAACAACTTCAGTAGTAGACTTTAAGAACACTGATTTATTATAAACTCGGATATTTCTGCCACTCCTGTGGCCTTCATCAGCGAGAA
>NW_022712730.1:314197-327802 GCF_011630105.1 Anneissia japonica
TACATACATACATACATATATACATATATACATACATATATATACATACATATATACATATATATACATATATATACATACATATATATACATATATTCTTTGAACAAATCCATTTGGAATGAAGATAAATTTTAACATTTGAATTATTTAGTTTCAATAAACACAAACATATTAACACTTTGAAAACTGCCAAAACTCTACAACTGTAATAGCTATTATTGTGATAATTGGGGAGAAATATTATTCATTTATGTTGAACCAAATATAACTAGATGAATTTGTTCGCTGCTATTAATGTGGCTCTGTAATTTGTAAAGCATAAAACTACCAACAAAACAAAAATGCACAAATCAACAGTGACAAAAATAACAAACTTGTTCAACAATAATTACAATTACAGTAATAGTTAATTGTATTGGCTCTTGTTGAAGAAGAATTAACCTGATATACTACTTGAATTTAATCAACCAATAAAACCTTGGCTGGATTATGATTGGACAAAACAAAAATTCAAATGAAGACTATTGGTTAAATTTTAACAACCTCATATGTACAAAATGAATGGCTTAAATCCTAGCTGGATTATGATTAGACAAAATAATAATTCAAACTCAGACTATTCGTTAAATTTTAACAACCTAACATTGTACAAAACGAATGGTGTAAATCCCAGGCAGATTACGATTGGATGAAATAATAATTAAATAGTGTAAAACCTAAGTTTTAACTTCACAGATGTCCAACATGAAATGCAATTAAACAAACCAATAAAAATAAAGCTTAATTCCTTGGATTATGATTGGATGAAATACGATGGTAATTCAAATTATTGGTTGAATAACAACCACCTCACAGATGTCCAAGACAAAACGCAATTTAAACCTTTTGTACTTGAATGATTCAACACTCAAACTGCTCACAATTAGTAAGGTTGTTTATGTCAAGAAATCCTGAGAGATTCAAATAGATTTTAAGCTATGTAATTTGAACCAACAGAGAATTCTGAGAACAGTATCAGTACCGGTCATTATTCCAACTTCAGGTTTCAGCTTACGGAAAAATAAAATATTACTATCCGAACACTTGTAAAGAAAGTCATTTACAAGTTGTTAACTTTGACGAATTAGTCTCTCAACGACAGAGAGGCAGACACTCAAGCTGGGTACACCTTGATCAGATGTTTGATGTCGGATACTAATGTCTTATCTGAGACACTGCAGTTGTTTCAGACAATTCTGATCATACGAATTACGTGTATTTCAAATGTAGGCTTATATTTCACCAAAGTCTTACTAAACTTTGTTTGACAGATACTGGACCTATCCTGAGTGTCAATCAAACTTAACGACTGACCCGTAATAACAGAGCATGGAATACAGTACTCGCTTCTTCCACTCACATTCATGTTGTCCCCCCCAAAAAACGCACGTATCCAAGTATTTACGCTACCGTTTTATGGGACGTTACCAACAATTCAAAGGGCAGCTAGCGGGAATAGATTTACATAGGCCTATAATGTGCTATTGATTTAAACTTTTTATGCAAATTGTAAGCGGTATCATTTTGAAAACATGGCTGAAATTTCGTTCGAATTCGTACCATTGTCATTGAAATGGAGAATTGAAATTGATTATAAAAATAACAATTTTGCATCTGATCAGAACTTGAATCAATCAGCCATTTCAAGTCTAATTGGTCTTGGAAACAATCTAAATTGACTAAACTACAATCCTGACCAGAACGGACAAATGGCGCACACCAAACGTAGAACAATACGTAATTGATACGCGAGTAGAAATTGATTGTTACAATCTTACTGGCAAGTTGTGGACAGTAAATCTCCAAGGAGGAGTCGGTCGCAATATCAGGATGCGACCTTCCAGATGGCATGTGCGGAGGAACCTTGGATTTAATGTCCCAAGTGGTCATTAATGTACAATGTTAATTACCTTAATGGACAATGTTAATCACATTATGATAATCAGACATTTTACGCGAATGTATAAGAAAATAAAAAGAAGTTGTAATCCATTTAACACAAACTATTTTATGTACGGACCATACAATTTTATTTCATCCCTTTTTCAAAATACAAATGTTATCGATCTAATCAATCATTTACTATCGACTATCTTTTACTTATAATAAAATTCTCACAAAAGGATTCAGAATAGGCTAAGCAAAAAATAGTGAACAAGATTAGCCCCTAAGAAAGTAGTGACATCGTATTGATGGCGTATCTGCGTTGTTGAAAGTATTCAGCCTCGAACATCGTCGGGATTCTGAGCGACAATGCAAGACCAAAAACGATTACCATTAATACGACTTGGCTAAGTTCTACAAATCATCTTAGGATTTGCTGTCTATTTTACGTGAGAGAAAAACTCAAGTCAAACACGTGGTTTGTGTCTGTCTTTTATGCAACACGTAAATAACACAAGAAGAATTATAAGACGCATCTAAAAACTTGTGGTGACATTATCCCGACAGAGCTACTTAATTCCATCATGAAGTTAAATTACCCTTGTGATGTTGTACATTCAAACTAGAGTCCGATTTCGTTGAAGTAATTTGTTATCAAAGTTTTTGAATTCCGTATTGTTCTTTAAAAGTCTATTAAATTCTTAAAAACCTTTTCCTTGTACTAAAGTTATAGACTGTGTTTCATCGTTCGAAACTTCCCCGACGCCAGGCCCTACAAAAATTAATTCCACCCGAGTGACTCCAGAGCCTCAGCATCTATAGGCTAGAAAGCAAGGTTGACAGCTGTACAATAAGTACTCACGACGGCTCCCAGGCGAAGTATCCAAACACAAGCCTAACGAAGTTATTGTCTGGACATAGTCAATAATCTCAGTATTTGACCAGTGATATTGTCCAGTTGGCTCGTAATGAGACAGTTACACAAACAATCATTAGATCTATTTTAGTACCGCTAAAAAAAAATACCTGATCGGGTTAATTGTAGAAAGACAAACATGCCTTTAAAAAAACATACATCTTTGTTATCTAATGAGGTGGTTTTGAACCGTTAGGCAAACTTAACGGCGGATCAAACAAACTGTACGTGAAGAGGTTTTGCCGGGATGATATTCGATGGATTATTTGACATCCTGTAACAGAAATCCTTAATATAATATCAACGACAATGGAATCAAATGATGGGGAAATGACATGCCGATAATTAATGACGATAATGATGATAGTAATGTATAAATGATGATGATGATCATGGCAGATTTAGAGAGAGGGGGTGGGTAAGGGGCGTACGTTTTTGTAAAAAATTGTTTTGTAAAGCTTATCAGAAAATTACCATGCTAAATATTCAAAATCAATCAAATATCAACTCAAATTAATGAAGGTGCTAAAGGTTCAAGGGAGAATCTTACCTTGCACCCCTACCAGGGGCTCTTTCCTGAGACTCTCATTTAGTTCGGACATTCACGTCCCCTCTTTCTTACCGGGCTGTATCCGCCCCTGATGATAATGAGGGGGAGGAAGATTGAATGGGGATGATGCTAATACAGGATAATGATATAATGATAATAACGACGACGATGGTGATGAGGAAGACGATAATAAAAATGATGATAGGCCTATTGATATTATGATATACAGCCAAATATACAGCCATGATGATGACGATTGGAACAGGAAAAGGAATAATGATGAGGATGAGGATGATGACAACGAATATTTATAATGATGCTGAAAATATTTGATAATGATACAATGATAATGATGATAACGAGAATATTACTAATATAAGGATTAAAAGTGAATATGATTATGATGATGACGACGACGACGATGATGATGATGGATGATGCTCATGACAACGACGATGGTGATAATTATGAAGGTTAAGGGAGTTGAAGATGCTTTATTATTAAAATATTTTAAAAGTTCATTATCATTTAACAATCCTTTAAATACAATCTGAAACGATTTACACATCATTGAAGTTCTAAGCATTTGCGTGTCATTACTCAGCGGCCTTAGGATACTAAACTACTGCGCTTTACCGCTCCAGCGTCCATTTTATTCAAACTACAAACAAAATTCTTCGCAATAAGAATGTAGTTCGGTGTTACTGGGAGTAATGGTATAATTCCTTCGTGATTCAATTTATTTCACTTGCAGGCACTTGCTGATGCACTTGTACTCTAAACCGCTAATTGCCTTTAATGCCGTGGTAAAGTTTATTGTTGATTGTACGTGAGTTTCGCCAAAGACTGATAAATCTTCCTACTGGCTAGATCGCCAAACTGTGTCTTTTTTTGCAATGAAAGTTGCGTCAGCATATGTCGTGCT
Source organism: Anneissia japonica (assembly GCF_011630105.1). Lineage (NCBI taxonomy): Eukaryota > Metazoa > Echinodermata > Crinoidea > Comatulida > Comatulidae > Anneissia > Anneissia japonica. The sequence goes on from NW_022712730.1 coordinate 318,513, forward strand.
GGATCGTCCGTACATGTTTTGTAGTTTACGAGCCTTTTATGCGTATAATATCAGCGAATTTACTTATATTATCATAATACCGGCGTGACTTCTGTCATTTACTTCTTAAAAATTGCTTAAATAACAATAAATCATGACCATCTCTTTGGCCACATTCATTAAGGTTACTTCGAACAGTTTCAAAACTATTTCAGAGGAGTCATGGAAACTTAACAAAGCCGTTTCTTTATGAACGTTATTACAAACGATTGGAGTGAAGCCGTAACAGTGGTCGTTATGTTTATCTTCCTTCCAATCCTAAGGTTTACGGTTCAAATCATACTCTGAGGCACGATATAGCTTCAACTGCACAGCATTAGTAATAGACTAAGTTACTTAAAATAAGGTTTAAAATTTGTTCATGAAACTGGATATCTTATTTCAATGATTTTATATACGATAATAGGCCTATGATCATCATTGACATTGGGGTGAATAGCCCATACTGTATTAATGCGTACATTAAAAAATGCCACATGACCTAAAGGTTCTATAATTAAAATTAATTCATAAACTTTGTCCACTATATTATTGACGTCATTATAAAACGAATCTCTAGACAGAGTGTAATAAGCCTATTCTTCTTGAGAAAGCGTCTATCATGTACTCAGTAAACGAAGATAAATCCCATTCATAGTGAAAGATTAGGAATCGGATTTGAGGGTTAGCACTGATGACCATGTAAACAGACAATGATGTGACGTTGATTGACAAGCCGATCGCAACATAGGCCTAAAATATTGAACACTGTGATGATGACGGTGATAGGCTAGCACCAACGGCCAATCGAACATAGACTGATCATTAACGATGAGAAGCTTGCACCAGCCTAGGTTACATACCCATTTTGATGTGTGTACATCAAAATTGGGAAGGGGACGAAACTGTTAACTTTAATAATTGTTATTTTATTTTATTTCTTTATGTCCCCACAAAGGTTGTGCCTCCTTGCTTCAACTATTTTTTTAATTTATTTTTGTTGTCTCAAACATACATTACCTGCAATAGTGCGATATAAATTCAACTTGCGCCACCAACGATCATACACATCATTAAATTTATTTTACATTACATTAGATAGATAGTAGAATGAGCATAATATGGAGAAACATTTTGACACAAATAGTTTAGTTTTAATAAATGTGTGTTAGGCCTACTAAGGAAAATTCTATTGCATATGCAAATAAAAATAATAGGCCTATTTAATAACTGTAAATGTGATCCAATCAGATGACTGCAGTAGGCCTACTTAGCAAAAATTATGTTTATTAATTGAATAAACAAAATACTTCGATAAGCAACATCGGGTTGAATATGATGTTAACATACATGTGAACGAAATAACATTGAACTTTAATAAAAGAAACAGCCGAATTTCTTCAAATTCACAAATCGCATAAAAACCATTCGTTAATTGTGAGAACTTGTACGAAATTGTATTCCACATGGAACGCACTCTCTGGGATGCCAATATGTTCCCGAGGATATTCTTAACTTTTGTGTGCGAGCTTGCACTTGAACGATACACCTGTAAAAACGCCGCAAACCGCGAGTGAAGTCTCCGTTTTTTGTGGGCCACAGGTGTAGAATAGAAAGCACGGCAGATATGTATTAACATTGGAAATGTTACAGACCTGTACTTTCAACTATCACACCCGTCGGCAAGCGCTACCTACGGATGCATAATAAAACCAAACTAATTACGTACTCATAGGGTCAAATAGCACTGGCAAAAATAAACACAATTACGAGAATAGAAAAATAGGTTTTAATTATGGTACAAGGGCGCACCCTACCGGCGTGAGACTGTGGGGTAGGTTAGCGGCTCTTGGGCAGGGTCAAAGCTGTAAGAACACCTATTAAACTATCATCCAATTAACTAACGACGGTAGAATGTCACAGAAACAATACTTTTCCCGATGTAATCATATTGCCGCTGTATGTTAGTCTAGAAGGAGGTAATTATAGCATGGAAGTATTAGGTAGAGATTAGATAGCGTGAAAGGTCAAAAACAAGATTTTTGTGCAAAATGAAAACGACAAACGAGGCTGATCATTTTAATCGCTAATGAAAAAACCGTTACAACTTAGGTCTATTATGCATTATCTTTAGGCCTATTACGCATTTATCTTAGGCATATTACATTTATACCGGGCACGCAGCATGGAACTTAACGTACACACCCTTGGCCACCAATATGGCTATTGCAGAAATCATGATATTTTTTAGTTTAAACTTACTTCTACCTTAGTCGTTTCAACTTGAAAACCAAACCAAAATTTAATGAATTACTTTGTGTATTTTTTGTTCAATAAGATACTATCTTCCAACCAAAAAATAAAGAAAATCTTTTCCATCAATTAACTGACATTAAAAAAAAATAATACTGTAGGCGTACTAGGCCTATAGTATGTCCACTCGGGCCTACGATTAAATTTCTGGCAATAAATTTCGTCGTAAAATATCTGTAAATCATTAAACACTGATTTTGTTTTCCTATCTGAAAGTTATCGGAATTTGAAAACTTATGTTTTGATAATAAAGATTATTATTTTTAATATTTTAGAGACGCAGATGTAGGCCTATAGGCGAGGAACACACGAGGAAGCGGCAATGCCGACCAAAAACCTCATCGGCGGCTACTTCTTTGGCCAATATTATTATTGACCATGTGTGAAGTGGTTCCGGCCTGAGAGTCATCTGTCACGCTTTATTGATCTAAGTGGTCAGTGATACATGCAAGATTTCATCCTTCCATCGACTGGTCAGAAGCAAAAAAATGACCATTCTGACGAAACTCGTTTAAATCGCGATAGGGGTTTCCTTAACCAAACAACGGAATTTAGTGTCTTGCTTATACTGTACCTCCATACTGTTTTTTGTTTTTTTTTAATAGAAAAAATAGATGGGAAAATTTGAACTAAAACGAAACGGAATAATGATTTTGTAACAAAGATTTCATTTTTATCATTTAATAATTGTTACTCATTTAACAAAGAAACACAGTAATCAATGCAATAAAATAACAGCAATACTAATCAGCAAATTAGTCTCAAAGCACTTATTTCGTATTAATATTCTATTTTTATTATTATTTTTAAAAATTTTTACCGCATTTTTTCTAAGCGCCTCAAATCAATTGATAATGACTGGTGCATAATGATTGAAAAAACATTAATAATGAGGACTTAACAATTAATATTATAATTATAAATATAAAATTAAAAACGTTATATATCTCTGGATAAAGCAGAAAACAAAGAAACTTATAATAGTCAACCTGGATAGATGAATCTGCATTAGTCGATTAAAATTATGGTTATCTTTATTAATATTATTATTATGAAACCCGCTTATTGCACATGTATGCTTTATTACTATAATGATAAAGACTTTGTTCATCCCTCCTGTAAAATACGCTGTTGGGATAGTAATTACATGACGGGCGCCACCTCGTTCAGGCCGAATGTTTTGTCTACTCTTGCATCCGATACGGTTGCAACAGAATCACAAATTCAAACTATTTCATGCCGAATTGAACTAATCAAACACGGTTAATTATTAAACAAACAGACGTGGTGTAAATGGGCAGATAGATTGGAGAGTTTGCTTCAAGAGTAATTCACCTGACCTCCGAGGTCGTCTGAATTTCGGGATGGGCAGACAACCGCGCAGTTTAGATGTCGAGGCAGAATGATAGACTGTGATTTATGGCAAATTGGTCCTCCTTTAGCGACGGAGCTTGTTCATTCTGGGAGATATGTCATCATTAGCCGAGAAAAATGACCGATAAAAGCGATAACGAGCTCTGATGAGTAAAGTAAACCGCGTTTAATTTTAGTGAAATATTACTATTGCTGTTCGATTCGCTCAGCAACCTGACGGCTTTAAATTAGCGTGGATCCATTTTACACACAAATTTCAATAAAACAAAAAATCCCACGTGACCAGATGGGTGGGTAACGCGTATCGACGTAATTCATTTATAAATTTCAATCAACAACTTGACCCTTTAACTTGTGATAATTATATAAAAAGGCTTAAGTCAATATATAATACAACTATGATAAAAACAGCATTACTGGACATGGAGCCGAGCCAAGTGCACAGACGTGCCAACAAGGAATACAAATACCAGAAACACAAACGAAACGTTTTCAGTTTAAAGTACTAATAATATACTGTACAATAAAACAGTGTGAACACAATACTAATTAAAACCCAAAATAATGCTACAAAAAAAAAACCAAACAAACAAACAAAACAAAACAAAAAGCAAAAAAAAAAAGAACAAAAAAAAAACAAACAAAAAAACAAAAAAAAACACCAAAAAAACAAGCAAACAAATAAAAGTTAAATTTTAATTCTATCAATATATATTTATTAATTACTTTTAAACAAAACTCTTTCGATTTTCATATTTATATTTTATTGAAACTTATTTAATTACGGAATCACACTGCTAGAATACGGTAATGTAGGACCGACATTGTTACCTGACGGTCCTAATGCGAAATATTAATATTTCTATAAACATTAAGAATATAATAACATCAATACTAACGACAGCAATAATAGGTCAATAACATTAATAATAACAATACAGTAATTACAATCGCAAAATGATAGATAGGCCTACTAATATACTGTAATAACGAGGACCTCGTTGTTAGCGCCAATCTGCCACAAAAGACCAAAACAAAAAATATGAAAGGACTGACATTGAAACGACGCTTTTATATGCGAAATTCTTCTCCTATAAAGAACAAATTTAACTTCCTGATGATTTATGTATATATTTTGTTGACTTGCATGTATGGCGATCAGTGTCAATCACACTCAACGAGTAGATGTTTACTCATAAAGTTTATAAATATGATTAGAAATAGTGAAATGCGTTGGTATTTTTTAATATACTGTAGGGCCTAACCATTGTTCCATGTAAATTCAAAGCTGCATTATAAATAATACAACGAATAAACCAAGCAATTTTTATAAATGACCTCTAGTAATGTAAGTATAACCTTTATAATATATATATAGGCCTATATACATAGCCTATATATAGTTCATGGTATATTTTTGTATATTATGTTTTACTCGTTCATGACACCTGGTGAACTGTGTCGACCTGCAGTTACAATTAAGTCGAATCGCGCATCTGTTGAGTAGGCCTACTCAGCTATGACGTTGTGTCATCCCATCATGTACACTGTACTTTTAGATGCAATGCAATCCGCATTTAGACAAAGTCCCGTTAAACCATCTGGGGAAAGTTAACGCCGCAACACAGAGCACTTCTCCCGGCTTTGTGGCACTACTAACGTAAAGTGCATTTGTTCATTAACTTTGTATAACACTCGTAACATTGACTATACCGTGGGACAGATACCAACACTTTTCACTAGTTTGGCCCAGGTGCTCGGTAAAGGGATACCCAGTCACAAGGGAAAACAGTGGGCGGACCACAGGTACAACGATCCGCCTGACATTAGGTGACAAGTTGAACATATCGTGGCCTCTGATTGGCCACCGTCATCACTTACCGCTGATTACCTCACTGGATGCACGAATAGTGACAGGCGTAATTTCACACATGACGGTTCTTGGTTTAGTTGAGTTGTGATGAGACAATCTCTGCCATTCTTTTTTCTCTCTCAGAATTCGTGAAACGTAAACACAACTAGATGAATCGTTGACTGGTATACTCTGATTAGCTTTACGAATGACACAGGGTGGAACTATACTTTACTGAACACTCCGATACAATAACTCGACCAGGGACTCCTATAGGACACTAGGGGCCGCCACAAATCGAACTTGTCGCCCTGTATAGCACGGCTCTCATGTCTACCATAATGTTAGCTGGTCACCAGGAGCGACTAATGTACCAGTTAAACCGATTCACCACCGATAAAGTGAACGGACGAAAATCAAACATTACGAAAACAATTCGAGAAGTATGTAAAATTGTAACAGAGATTTTGAAGGAAGTAGAGGTGCAGGAACCTCGTTTTATCAGCTCCCTGGTCGAGACAGAAGGTAGATTCGAGGGCCTGGAAGTTGTCGCACCCACAGAATTTGAAGTGGTATTGTTTTTGAACCAAATGGGAGTATTTAACTTTGTGGACGATGGATCAGTACCTGGGTGTGCTGTCCTGAAACTAAGCGACGGACGAAAACGGTCCATGTCCCTGTGGGTGGAATTTATCACAGCGTCTGGTTATTTGTCGGCTAGGAAAATCCGCTCGAGATTCCAAACACTAGTTGCTCAGGCGGTTGATAAGTGCAAATATAGAGACATTGTAAAAATGATAGCCGACACATCAGAAGTAAAACTGCGTGTCCGAGAACGTTTTATTGTACAGATAACCCCAGCTTTCAAATGCAGTGGGATCTGGCCCCGAAGTGCAGCACATTGGCCGTTACCACAAATTCCATGGCCTTCCCCTAGCCTAGTAGCTGAGGTGAAGACAGAGGGATTCAACCTACTGTCGAAAGAAATACCAGTATTAACAGGGAAACAAACATCAGCAGAGGGGGATGCATGGGGCTTATCGTTTACTGATGCCGAAAATAAATTGCTGCAGGGGGGCTGCAGGAAGAAGTGCCTCAGCATACTGAAAACATTACGCGACAAACACTTGGACATACCAGGATCCCCTGTCAAAAACTATCACATGAAAACCTTGCTTCTGTACGAATGCGAGAAACATCCCCGAGAAATTAGCTGGACTGAGTCGTCTATGTTCGACAGAATTAACGGTATACTGCTCCAGCTGATCTCCTGTCTACAGAACCGTAGATGCCCCCACTACTTTCTTCATGGGTTGGACCTGTTTGGTGGTAGTTCACACGCCGCATTGGACCAAGTAGCTAAACAGACGTGGAGAATTGCTAGAGAAATACTTACCAATCCAAGATGCCTTGAAAAACTATGACCAGGATAAAAATGAGGAACTAATTTGAAGAGCAAGTGTTTTTAATGGTGCTTATACGATAAAATCCGATATTATGTTCATCGTGGATTGATCACTCGTAAATGGCAACTATAATAAGGGATTGGGGGGGGGGGGGGGGGGGGGGGGGAACCACCAATTTATAGAGACCAATGTGACAATTCTTTCAAATCCGATAAATATTTTGCCAGCGATATTCACAAATTGCATTTTGAATGTTTCAACGCTTAACACATGGCTTGTTAAAAGTCAAGTTATACAGGCTTCAAAATGCCTTCTGTGAAGCAAGTTGTATAATCGCGTGTCCGTGGCCTTGTTTTCCACTTTTGACTTGCTGAAATTTTGACTCGTATGGATACAAACAATCTCTAGTTATTTGTTTCGGATACTTCGATGTAATCTTGTTAAACTTTCATGTATTGTTTTTTTGACGATTGTGTGTAAATTAGTATTTGTCAAGTATCGTAAACTGTTATTGCATATAATGACCAAGTATGACTGAACGGTAATTGAACTACCTACGCTGTTGGAAGTGTAAGTTGTAACAATTTCTTTCTTGTTCACATAAGTGGAAATAACAAGTTTATAACGGTGGGACTCCAATTAGGCCTAGCTGAGTCGAACTTCACAACTGGTAATCAAAAAACTATTAGTATTAAGAACTGCATCTGTGGGGCACGTTAATGTTTAACGCACCCTCCAGTATGTTGTATCATTTATTTCAAAATCACCATGTATTTAAACCGTCCGTTCGCAATTGATTCTCTCATCCTAGGCCTGGAGTAAATTGGCTGAATTAGTAATAGTAGTACGCAAACTGAGGCTGAGACCCCTTTATGGAGTCAAAAAATTCTGAGGCTGAATAATGTTTCTTAGGCCTAGTCTAAGGTATTTTGCTTATCAACAACTCGTTGTTTATCGTACATTACTCATTCCATGAAATGCATGTATAAATTAATAAAATATAGGCACAGATTTTAAAACTATTGTGCCATTTGTGTACCCGGATGTTACCGTACTAATGGAAAATGAAATTATTGATGCAGCTATTTCTGTAAAGATATTGTTAAAGAAAATTTGAAAGTAAATACTATAATCAATGGAAAATATGTTGTAATTATAATCGTTTCATTGTGTTCAACCGTACTTTACGACATTGCAACAATGTAGGTATAGACCTGTGCTACTCTACAATTTAATATAGGACGATGTATATTCTTAAAACTAGTCAAACGAAAAGTAATAAATCTCGTACGAAAAAGGATACCGTATACAATACTATAATTAGTAAAACTTATTCTTGAATTAATGCAAAATAAAAATGAAGCTTCTTAAAGTAGGACAACTTTACTTATTAGCAATAAGTAAGTACCTTACTTTAAGATAAGATAAGATAAACTTTTATTTGCCCAAACATTAAAACATGTTGGAAATTCGTTTTCCATGGCGTATTTACATACAAAATACTGTACATAGTACAAATCAATAAAAAAAAAACATAGGCCCCTATATAAAATACATGAAAATACATAAAATATTATTCTTATTACAAGTTGTAGGCCTATACGCACTGTCACACGCAATACTTAGTATGCTAAACTGTCATCAATTCAACAGAACTCAGTCAGAAGTCAACCGTAAGAATTCTGTAAAATATGCCTACATTATAATGCCTACGTTATATCTAAACATTGTCAACTTCTATTATTGAAAAATCATGGTTTTCACACGAAACATCTACAAATACTGCACCAGGACAGAACTAAATAAGCGTGTGTAATCAATCAACATAGTTCGTCTAATTGATACGCAATTCCGTACACATTACAAGTACTGTACGATAATTATGACATCTTCATTGCATATGTTTATATTGATCCACACACGGCGCAGCCACTAACAGGCCTAGGCCTATATTTGGACGTTAACACACTCGTGCCATGATCTTAACAACTTACAATAAGTCCATAGAAAACCTGAGCCTAGCTTCAATTGTACAATCAGTGTGTGTTCACGAACTGTTGTTATGTGATCGTTGTATCAACAATATCATTAACACTTGATTAGGCCTAACTTTACTATTTGCCTTTCTATTGCATACCGAGACGGGTATAATTAGCCGATTACGTTTGGTAAAAATTTAGAGCATGAAATCATGGAGAAATAAAATTCTCCTCCATAATAACAACATATTTTACACCACGTTCATGTTAATCATACATTTTAAATTACATAAGAAACTAATAACATGGTAGGCCTAATATTGAACATATATATATATATATATATAT
>NW_022712730.1:327856-344103 GCF_011630105.1 Anneissia japonica
CTGTGGTTTATGTATATAACTAGGGCTTGTGGTACCTACGCATATGGTCGTATCTGTTCACATTGTTGTACAATATGGGAAAGTACACTAAACCAAATTTGATCTTTTATCGACATTCGAAGTATATTATATCACTCATTTCATGTTGATAACTCGAGCAGTTTTAGGAAACAAAACAATTAGTGTATTTAACGAGCCATGACGAGTGGCAACTGGGACAAACAGACCTATATTAACATGTAACAACTGTGCCCGACTTTGGAAAGCATCAAACTATACAACCATCATAGCAACTAGACAGCGCAAGACTAACTGGCTAGCCTCAAACTAGATGCAGATTTACGGTTCTAAAAATAATAACTTCTCTAAAAACCATTGTTGCGATAAAATTAACAAGTTCCTAAAAATATTTGACCTCTTAACTGGCAGTAACAGAATATGCCGAACTATCACATTTACACGCTTTTGGAATTAGTAACGATAGTTGAACATGTTATGATGATCGTAAAAAATGTAAGCAGAAATAACCACACACTAAACTTTGGAAACGGAAGCATTAATCTACGTTGTACAAACAAGTTGAGTGGATACGGGTAGCAGTGTGCAGATACTGTACTCCAAGCGAGTTCATTGTCTTTTTAACGATACAAACATGTTCCGCTATCCTTCATAAGCATACAATGTATAAAGTATGTAAAAGAGGCCTATTATACACAAAATAACTCTATTATGCTAAAACATTGTGTAGTGTAATTTGTTAAATATGAGGTAAAACATTTTGAAACTATATTAAGTAAGTTATAAAAACTGTCGATTGAAAACTGCAGCGGAAATATTTAGGCTACAAATTGCTTTTTTATAACGAAAGAAATAAAACGAGATACAAATCGATAAATTCGTTTTTAACTTTTTAACACTTATTTATATGCATCTCTATAATAATTGTTGGGGTAATTCAATGTTTTATTTGAATTAATTTTTTGTTATAGATTTCACCACATCAAAGTATCTTCGCGATTGAAAATGTTTGCCATTGATGGGCCTAGCATACGTCACCGAATAACATAATGCATGTCCCTGTAAATAGTTACGTTTTGAACGCTATAGTCGAAACAAGATCTTGTAATTAAATAATAGAAGAATAGTAACCAATCTCAATAAGTAAATAATCAATGTTATGCTTTTGTTTATTGAACTGAAATCCGATATAAAAATGAAAACAGCGTCAAGAGAGTTTGTTTTTATTGGATCTTGACCTTGCTCAGTATATGGCCACTTGAAATTGAGGCCAAATAATTTTAACTTCTAGTTTCTCGTCCCCACCCTTACCAAATTTTTGAGCCTTATGAAAAAAAATTACTATTTGCTATTAAAAAAACAAAAACAACCATTTTCCCATGAAAAATAAAAATAATGATGATCTGAAAGATTGTTGTCGAACTCGAAGAGGTGGAAACATAAATGACAGAATATCATATAAAGATTCATTTTACTTCATTTTATATTTAAAAAAACACCCCAATTTGTATCTACCAGCCTGTTTACCATTAGTATATAGTATAGTTAATAACAAATAGTAAACACCCTTACCAAAAATAATTTCAAGTCCCGGACGTGAAGCTTAGGCCTACAATTAATTTTATTTGGCCTAAATTAATACAACATGTTGGCCTACCATCTGAGAAATGCTTAAAAACGTATTTAGTTACTCAATTATTATTGAAAAATTGTAATAATTAAATATTTTCCTTATAAATTACCATAACGTACGGCACTGTATATATAGTTCAATATTCTTTTGCATATAGACCCTCGGCTTGTAATCGATTTAATCATTTTTGCAGTATAAAGCCTGCAAGAGTGTGAAAACATATTTGGTGTTTTACTGGAAATAACCAATTTTATTCATTTTAAACAACTGTTAATTGAATTGTTAATGTTTTGGCATACTTAATGATAGAAAAATATCAATGATGCAAGTTAAATGAACTATTATTATGCGACTTTCTACATATAAAACTGAATATCTCAATTATTAAACATCAAAACGCAAGGTTGGCGTATACAATTACCATGTCTATGTAAAATCCATTAGCACAAATTTGAGTTCACTATTAGTATTATTCGTTCGAAAACCGAGGTAGGCCTAATAAATAATGAGTTTAAAGTGGATTTAAGTGGATAACATTATCATTTAATTCATATTCATGCGGTGCTCATTTCGTTGAAATGTCAAATTCATTCATTAATATCCCGCCAAGTTCTATGCGTTCAATTAAGCACTATCTTGTTTAAAGCATAATGATTTCCGTAAACTAACTACACTAACTATAGTTAGTAAGTAAGTAAGTAAGTAACTAACTAACTAACTAACTAACTAACTAACTAACTAACCAACCAACCTACCTAATGTCAAATTCATTCATTAATACCCGAAAAGTTCTATGCATTCACTTAAGCACTATCGTGTTTTAAGCATAATGATTTCCGTAAACTAACTACACTAACTATAGTTAGTAACTAACTAACTAACTAACTAACTAACTAACTAACTAACTAACTAACTAACTAACTAACTAACTAACCAACCAACCAACCTACCTAATGTCAAATTCATTCATTAATACCCGACAAGTTCTATGCATTCACTTAAGCACTATCGTGTTTTAAGCATAATGATTACCGTAAACTGGCTAACCAACCAACCAACCAACCGTTTTAATTTTAACTTAGTAAAACAAACTTCACTGCTTTCAATTAACCTCTACAGTATCATATTTTAACTGTCATTGAAAAAAAAATTAACGTAAATTATTAAATTCACTATAAATATATTTCAAATTGTCTCCATGTGTGTCTTCCTGCGTTCCTAGATATGATTAAGTCTTCCTTAATATGTATCCAATCCGCTAAGGGATTTCATTACAGTACATTCAAATATTATCTTGTTCGAAATGTTATTCTTCATTCGAATTCACTGTATAAATTATTCAGTTGTATATATTTTAATCGTCGTATTTAACTGTATAATTTAAATGTAACACAAAACGTATTGAATGTATTTGTTATAAAATTCGTTCAATACTGTACATGAACCGTGTTCTGTATGTTATCTCCTTTCAAATTCTAAAATTTACACACAATTATAAAAAGAATTATAGGACTTCTATATAAAAAATATTCAAATATGAATGTATTGCCCTATATTATTTTTATCATGAATAGCACCAACAACGTTATGAATACTACCGACAGCCATGGCCACATCAACATCTCACCCTCATAATTACAACTTTATAATCATCGATATATTAACCTTGAATTACACAACATTTCGTTCATTCTTGGATCTGACATTATTTTTTTAATTTTGTCAAATATGAATTATTCGCCATATTGTATTTTCTCCGGATAATTATTGAATGTAAAAAATCCTTTACATGAATTAATGAGAACTCGCGGTGCGATCGTCTTTATTTCAGAAAGAATGGAATAATTAGGTTATTTCACCACTAACTATATCGTCTACCTCGAGTCACTATTCGATAATCATTATGTATGTGATAATTTTTGTTATGCAAATTGTATAATACTATCTACTGGAGCAAGCTAATTATTCAGTATACGATTACTTTCCAGAAACGAGTGGATAGCATGCGAAAAGTATATTCTCAGCAACTTAGAAGAAAAATCTGTATCGTTTACAAGAAACAGAATTTTAAACTAAAATGGAAACAAATCGGCAGTCATAAAGAAAAAAAAATCTTTCATAATTTTCAACTATACATTTCTAAAGAATATAACAAATTAACTTACATAAAAAAATTTCAATAATAAATAGGCTTATCAACACTTGATATTAGTTCCCTGAGGCTTAAAATCTACTGCATGAACAGTAGGCCTATAATTATAAAATTGAATCTACTTCACATTCCAAAATATGTCATAAACTCTTAACATTTTCTAGCTGTATTCCTAGCTAGGCATATACTTTATATTTCTGAGTCCCGTTGGCGGTTGTTTGTTGCGGCATTAAACGCAGCATAGGCTTATTATACACAGCCAACACCAACTGGCGTAGCATCGGAATGTTATTAGTATTTGTAAGCAACGCCTGCTCAGTACTTTGAACGGGTGAAAGTGGTGTTAATCATGTCTGAGACAGCTTTTTACATTTTAGCTGTAGTGTGTCCTCATACTGAATGAAAACCCAAAGGGTCAGTGATACGACACACATTTCTATAACTACATGTCAGACCTCCAGACCACGTGGTGCTATGGTTTCTTACATGGGAATATATAAAACAGATATCTTATTATGTATGACTTAATTCTGTAAATTAACATATTTTTCTGCTGCAATGATACTCTAGGCCTACTAATTTGGGTAATGTCGATGAAATACTTGGGAACAAAAACACACGACTACGCTATATGCAGGGGTAAATATATTGGCTAAATTAGGCCTAACTAAATATCTGCTTGCCATTCACATCCAGGCCAGTCGTTCGGAAATATTTAACTGTGATGACGGATCCCTAAGCCGTAACCATTTATGCACAAATCTGCTTTTAATATTACTACAATTGAACGTTAATTTTAAATATACAACATAAGTATATGCATATGTACAGTACATATTTACACATGTATGTTGGTTTTAATTTTATATTTCCAAATTGTATATGAAATAATTACTGACTACAGTCTGCATATTAGTGATCAATAAAATAAACTTGTTTATAAGCCTAACATGCAGGAGAATAAAATACAATAAATATACCGGTATATCATAATTAATATTTATCATAGCCTATACTAAATTATAGCACGTATTTGTACAACGGATAAGTAACTTCCTTATGTGGGCTATGCTCGATACGATCGTAAAATCATTTGTTGCTACTCTATTTGAGCAACGCATCTATTATTTATATTGGTCTATTTGTATAAAATAGGGCTATACATATACACTATGGTTCATTATATTAATTATACAGACTAGAAAATCCCGGGTTCGAATAGCGGTTTTGGAGATTCTTTCACACTCGCAGATTCGTCTTTACAGCCTACAGTTACCGCAAGACGGTTTGATGTTTTAAAGTTTCTTTACTTGTATAGTATAGCCAGGACCTAAACCTATATTAGCACTAATACATCAAACGGTTGGCATAATAATGAAGTGTAATACCTCTTCCAGGTAAAGAATCGTTTTCGGTATATGATTTTGTCTGTACTGTACTCTAGTTAACTAAACGATTATCAGCTAGGATTATTGTTCGTTCATGACTCCTCGAACGCTACACAACTCCGCCACAAAGCGCCTATCTATTAAACGAATAATATGAATTGTAAAGGTACAATAACAAATTTATGAAACGTGTAAACCTCGAGCAAATCCAAGGCCAAAACGTTAGAATCATTAGTTGATATCAACAATAGAGAAGCTATAACACAAGTCCACAATGAATGTTACTCCTGATCTGCGCAATAATATTGCACTATATAAGAGTTCATCAAACTTATTTCCGACTAACAGTAAGAATACAAATATGTAAATCATCAGGTATTCTTATGAAAACAAGAAGTAAGGAATCAAAAAACAACTTAAGAAGTTATATCCATGCCAGCTAAATAATAATAAAAATAATAATGATAATGATAATAACGACAATAACAAAAATAATACAATAAATGATTTTTTTTTCTTTTCCTACTGTGGTTTTTTTTCCACTAACGTACTTTTTCCCTGCTTATTTCGTAAACATCTCTTTCTGAATTCTGTTTTATGAACTGCTTTGAAATTGTTGTGTTGTGTTTTATTGAATAAAAATACCTTGATATATATTAGGTTCATTTGTGTTTGTGTATTTTCAGAGAAAATGCACATCAGGGGGTTAGGCCTATGTTAAGAAGTCTAACAAAAATCGTTGCCGAGTGTGTTTCAGTTAAATCTTCCCTTACGACAGCGAGTTTATACTAAACATCGAGGGAAACCGGTTTTTCTCATGTTGCTTATGTACATAAGCCTATCCCTCGTTGGATTTTTAATACGCCGACTTTCTTAACTTCATCAACAATATTTACAAACAATTAATTTTCTGATAATTTCATTTTATTAAACAATTAATAATAATTTAACTTTCAATAACTCATTGCAATATTTTCGACTTAATGAAAAATGTTTAACATGATTTTAATCGATTGTTGTACTAAATTTAATTCACATATTAAGAAGAATAAAACCGGATTTATGAGTAGCTTTAACTACAACTGGCATGACTTTGATTTTCTCGCATAGTTATCAAACGCGTTGAAGTAGCATGCTTAGAACATATGTACATCAGACGGAGAAACTGTGGAAACCCATAAATTGACTGTTTTAAAACAATCTTTTAGATTGGACCAGATTGGACTTCGGGGGTTTGTACTGCCAAATGTTAAACATATGTTATTTGATATCAAAAACGATTATTAACACTTTTCAACGACATTTCTATCATTTTCATTTAAATCGTAAAATCAATGTCAGTTTTAAAATAAAATACCATTAATTTCGATTTTGTTTCGTTGATTTTATAATTTATAATTATTTCAATATATTGGTAAATTATAAATAAGAATAGGCCTATACTGATAAAGATTGTAACGATGATTTGTTGTAAAACAACGTTAGCAAGCGAACATTATAATTTATATGTTAACACAACTGTTTAAGTAAAGCAGAAAGTGTTGAGAGATAAACTCATCTTTAATGAAACTTAATGAAAAGATATATAGGTCTAATCCAGAGAACCTACCACAGAAAGTTAACAATTTATTCCATAGCTTTATTATTTTTTTTATTATATTTCCTTTGACAAATAATGTTTCACAATCACATTTTCATTAAAAAAATGTTGTATTATTTTTGTACTTTACTTTAGTAGGCCTATATTTTGCTGGCTTAGATTATTTTTATCTTATAAATAGGCCTGTTTTATATATTATTTTGGTCTCATGTTCAATATGTTTACAAGAATGCACGTTACATTCATTGTTTTGAAAAACAAAATAAACAATAACATAGGCTTATACATTAAGGCCTATTCTCATTACGGTATTATTAGGCCTTATCACCATCAACATCCAACTATTACCAACGATTATAAACATTGTTTTCATAATTAGTCCTATTATAATCATCATCATTATTATTATCATTGTTATCATTAACGTTCACTGGTATCCTTAATCAATATAAATCATACTCAAATTCAGCTTCATATTATTCGTAAAATTATTTGCTATCTTGATATAATTTCCGAAAATGTTAGAAAGATAAATGTAATGTAGGCCTACACCTATGTCAGAAAAATTCGTCGTGGTACGAATCTGGGACTCGGCATCCATTAGAATGTCATAGGTGGCAACGCTAATGCACGGCACGAAACCCTCGGGATAAAATTAAGAAATTCGGGAAAAAAAAAAGCCACATAAATATATGTAGGCATATTGCAAAAGGACCTGAGGTCAGGTCGAAATATTCATGTTTAAATAAAATACGTTTCCATTCATATATATATATATATAGGCCTATATATATATAAATATATATATAAATAGTGTATATATATATACACACATATAGGAAAGGTAGAACAAAAACAAAAAGCGGTAAATTGAGTTTGATAAAAAAAAAAAAAAAGGCCTCTTCATTTTTTTAAGTTCACGTACACAAAACGGAATATATCGCTGTTACATTTTCCATTCAAACACCAACTAGCCAACAGTGCAAGCATCATGGTACTGTAAAAATATTAGAGTTTATATCAATACAATTTGCATTTCGGAGCAATGCCGTATTTATGATCGTATAAGCATGGCTATTCAAATGAATTCAAAAATCATTATACATTAGACTTAATAAGTTAGAGATGATAAATACAGAATGACTTCCTATCTACATTTGCATATCTCCCGATTAGGCCTAATCAGTATTAATATTGTATAAACGTTCCTTAGATAATATTCCAAAGTTACGAACCGTAGACATTCTGTGTATAATAGTTGTACCGTTCTAAAGCGTTCAATCGTGTTTTTCAAACAATATCATAAAGCGAGCGAGATCGCTGGATCTTAATACGGTTGGCAATATACATTGTCATTTTTAATCCCATCACTTATGTTAATAGCGCGATATACTGGATAATGTGTGTGCGTTTATATTCACTTTAGCTTGAATAAAAGGAGGGCATTATTATGCGATATTTTGCCCGAAGATGGCAAAAGTCTCAAACGCCTTGGGCCAAGCAAGACAACCAGAGCTTTTATCTTTTAGTGACGTTATGAAGAATGAATGTATTGAACCAATTTAGTACGCTATTGAGCAAAATAAAACGATTACAAAATCTTTTTATGTATATTAGGCCTATAGATGTCTCGGCATCTCCGCTGCCTTTTACTTTGTTCATTTAAAATTTTCCACCGAATTTAAATAGTTTGACTATTATCAATTCGTCCATATTGTTGGTATTATATCAGTTCAATTGCAGAAAACCAATTACGCGGTAAATATGCTATATTTCGCGTGAAAGACTCACTGGTTAAATAGTTACAGCACGGGTAAATAGCATACACTATTTATATGATTTTTATTACATCAACAGAGGTTTCGATAATAACTTAATAGAAACACGTTTGGAAAGGTATATTTTATCATGTGGCTCCAAGTTTTGACAATAAACCCAATCCCAAGTTGCTAAGATTCACTTCTGAGACGTATGTCGGAAAACATCAAATGCTCATTTAAGGGGTCTACAGCGTAAATTTATATATTGAAGCATGCAAGTGGGTGGTCCTATTTAAATCTATGTATTCAAATTACTAACTCAGATACTAACAATTGCATTTGAAAAAGAGGACTATTATTATGAAGCTAGAAAAATTAGAAAACGAATATGAATATAAGGCCTACACAATATGATGGTAAAATAATGTGCGTTTCCGAGATGAGTCAAGTACAAGAAGCATAGGCCTAGTCTAGGCATAGTCAGGTACGGTTGTTATTGTTAATCGATGTAACTCAGCTCATATCTATCGGTTCAACACTAAGCAGCAATGACATCTTTGTGAAAGATTCTCCGGCAAGATAGTGAAGATGGAAATGAACGTTGTCAGTGGTGGGGACACTAAAACTATGACGTCATGGGGTTCATCAACGAAAACCAGTTCAAATCAGACCATACTGTAGTAAATGCAGATTCGTACATTTCTATAAATAGAACAAAAATGTTGGCCTAAACTAAAACGGAAGATTTTTTAATCACTCCGTCTGTTAAAAATAATATTACTTAAAATGAAGACGATATTACAATTTCACAAGTTTAGTAATATTAAAAAATAAATAGGTCAAAGCATATAGCCTATACAATCCCATCTCCCAACCATGGTTGAACGTTCTATACCACTACCTGTAAATATATTCACCAGTTCTGTATAAACTTGCATAACGCCGATATCAAAAACATCATTACACGATTAAGTTACACATATATACATACTGTTATTCTTATCGGTATCACATTAATCAACAGTAAATTTCATATTCGTCGGACAAGCTACATCAACGGAGATATAATAAAGTTTGGCATTTTATAAGCATCTTATTTCTTGTTGCCAAAAATATTCAGCTCGGGACTAATAATACTTAAGGAAGGCAGCCTATGTTGAGCCATTGTAGAACTCAATACTTTTTTTTTTATTTACTGTGATTCATAGCTTTCAACTAAAATTATTTTAATTGTATTTTGGAGGGATGTTCTTAGTTTATCCACAGGCAGTAGTACCATAGACCTATTAATAATTAATATCTTATTAATATGTCCATGGTTGTACGGTACGGTACTGTATCTTAAACCGAAAGGTCCACTGATTAATCTCAGATAAGATAGTATAATACATACTCCAAGTATCGAAATGCACAGCATCGTGTCGGGATTCAATATTTCCGACATTAATTATGTCATCATCAGGAATATCTTCTGTATTGTATGATATCTTCTAAGTTATGATGTAATGACATTGGTATATTACATAGGCCTAATTCTCCACGATATAAACGTAAAGTTGCTAATTTAATAATGAGTAGGGCCTATATTTATAATAACATTACTTTAATGTCTAATACGATGCAACTGTAATTTCGGTGGTTTATCTTCAAGATCATGGGAATGCAAACATCATTCATTCGATACAATTCCGTTCGATGTAAGGACTCAGATCAGGCACTTAAAATCAATTCCAATACATCGCTGTGTTCCTTAATTTCAAAAACTACAGGTATGAACATCGCTCTCGAGTAAGCGAACCTCGTGGAACGCCCGTGGCATAAGGTTTAGCCGCACTCAGCAGGGATAGTTTGTGCATATCGGCTAAAACAAACACTCCTGTAGGGTGGAACTGCCTCCGGTCCCGCGAACGACTCGGTTTACACGACCTGCTTAACGTCACGCTAGAGATGAACAAGACGGCGAATGTTCGATTGCTTACGGCGAAAGTTGTATTATTTTTACAAACGGGATCCTTGATATTATGTTTATCTACAATGAGGCCTACAAAACCCATCAAGTTGTGTTTCTTGAAGTAGCTGAGACAACTCGGTATCTACCACTTGTTCTTCTATACGTCCATCAACTCAATAGGCCTAAAACCACGACAGGCTATCATAATATTTACAAATCAGTGATATCAATAATATTTATCTGACGAGGAAAATATTTATTGAAAACTGAAGTCAACCGAAATGGGAGTAATTTACAACCAATAAAACGATCCATCGTTGCTGCAACTACTAATCAGTTTTAAGAGCAATTAATATTTTAGAACAGAAATATTCAATGACGTGGTCTATACAAATATTAAATTAGTCCGTATGTGATAATAATGTGATGATATAGTAGGACAATGATGATAATTATGATAATAATAGTGACGACGATTATGTTGAAAATGATTATGCTGATGATGAAGATGATTATGATTATAATCATAGATTGATTATGATGATAACGACATAATGATGACGACGATTTTATGGTGGCGATGATAGCAAATGATGACAATCAAGATGATAACTCCACTCTTTTATAGCGTATTCCACAGAGAAAAGTCTCAATGCGGTTTATTAAAAACCATATGAGAATTGATTGTCATTGATAATTATTTTAACAACATGATGATTATGTAATGATTGACAATGATTTTATTCCTCAATTACATAATAAATAATACAAAATAAACCATGAGAAGATTTTTCAAAACAGATATCTTGGAGCCTCGGAGCGCTCACCTGCCCTAAGACAACACATTTAAGTTTCTATTTACATACGTTAGGACGGTAATGTACCATATAGATGATACAAAGTGCAGCCAACGAAAACAAACATGAAAACCTCTTCCACGGTGTGTAGGCCTAGGTGAAACGATAATAATAAATCCTATAAGCATAATTAATAACATAAATCACTATACACGTTTATATTTCCATAACACAAGGTGGTACAGCACAATAATAGGCCCTGTCCAGTCTATCAAATTATCGTCGCTCACATCACGAACTAACACAACTAACGACAGCAGCGCGTATTTTGACGCGCTTTTTTGATTTCACGAACTAACACAATTGAATTTAATTGTGTTAGTTCGTGAAATAAAAAAAGCGCGTCAAAATACGCGCTGCTGTCGTTAAGGACTTTTTGTGTGGTAAAGAATACAAAATTGCTTGACAACCAATACGCGCTCGTTTTGACGCGCTACTGTGATTTCACGAACTAACACAATCTACTTTGATTGTGTTAGTTCGTGATGTGAGCGACGCTATATTGGACAAAATATGTGACATGCCTAAATATGGTCATGATGACATCACATCATGACCATACATAGGCACATCATGACTATATATGGGCATACAATAGTTGTTTTAGAAAGAAATTTGATAATAATCTGGACGGAGCTTTACATTAAAAGAAGTGGAACATTTATGAGAATTTGACCTCCGAAGCCTGCTGTCAAAAAGCTCCATATAGACTCGTTCTAAGAATCCTGATCAAAGTTGTCATAATTTGGTTACTGGAACTGATATCTGAGACGTTAAAAGCAATTGTTTGTCAAGAATAAATTCTATTTCTAAAACCAAGCATCGCTGGAATGATAACTGAAAAAGGTGGGATTATATCTTGTTGGGCAATATAAAATATAGGACTATAAAAACAATATTATATAGGTTGGCCTATATGCATGAGTATGTATATCACCTGATATTAACTTTGATATGAAGACCCCGTTTCACTGGTGATAATTAAGATGATTTTTTATTAATTTATGTACGTACCGTATATAGGCCTACATACAAATGACAAAAAAATGAATTTGATGTATATAGCCTATACTGTATATATACTGTTCCGTAAAAATTATATATCAGCCGTTGAAACAAAAAATTATGAAAACAAGGCATGCTATAGAATATAGAGCACTGTATTTATTTTTCGGGCAGTCCTCAGGCCTTCATCAGCTTTATATAACTTTTTACGGTATATACACTTTTTTTTTATAATAACCAGTAAAATTTTGACCAGACTCAGTGTTCTTATTTTTTGACCGATTTCAGGCTCGAAATGTTCTTATTTTGTTCTTATTTTACACACTTTTCAAACTTAAAAGTATTACAGTATACACTGTACTGTACTGGAATGTAGGTATAAGTCGCCCTGGAAAAACTGCCCCTTAAAAAAATGCCCGGAAAAAATGGCCCGAGAAAAAAGGCTGTGCTAAAAATGGCTCCAACAGACAGGAGGTACACCTACTGTACTGTATTATAGAGAGTATTGTATAATCACACCTACCGAACTTAAGGTACAAATAGGCCTATAAGTTTTTTGTTTTTTTCTTAATAAAAATTTCATTTGACATTTAACCTGAGCCTGAATTTGTTCTTATTTTGTTCTTATTTTTTAAGCAATTTCAGCCTCATTGTTCTTATAAAGTGTGTGTAAAAAAATTTAAAAAAATTATTTAAATATGTATATATACATTATATATATATTATGTATATATATACATATTTATATATATAATATAGTATCGCGTAACTTTAAATACGTTATTGTTTTGAATCACTATTATATTTTTATATATTAATACACATATAAATATGGCTTATATATTAAAAAGTTAATTCATGAATCAATTAAGATGAAAGCAATAATTATGTTTTCATTCAGCTTCTGGTCATTTTGATAAGTCACGTGCCCTCAGTATTAATATTGTTATAACATGTTTTCAAAGCAATAACATTATTCATCATCATAGTTTAGTTCCTTCAAGACATCCGTTAGAATATTCCGGAATCCGATAGACAATATTAAAAGCGTTTAGCATAGATGTAGAGCAGAAGAATATCTCTGTAACATGACCCTTGTCATCAAAATTGAAAAAATACTGTAGAGAGAAATTCGAAAGCTGAAGGGTCAAGAAACGCTCATGGACCACATAGCGGAGGTCAGGGGTTAGACATGCACGGAGGTCTGTCTGTACGCAATTTCGTAAAAAATGAATGTGTATTTTTTATTCAATTCGGCGACATAACGAATTATTTAATTTAAATAGCATTCTAAATGCAACCGTTGAATTTCGTTTTTATTTTACCACAGATCTATAGGCCTAGGGATGTGTGTCATTACATGTCTGGGAACGTTTTGGTAACTTTTCGTATGGCGAGCCGAGTTGTTATTTAATCGTAAATAGAGATATCTTAGTTTTAATTGGAGATATCTTAATTTTAAATAGAAATTTACTGTAAATGTCAACTCGGCTCGCCATAGTTTTCGGGAATGTTTAGAATATCTGGATTAAATTCACTACACAGTGGTTACTGACATGGTAAAGAATGAAGGCTATGAAGCCGCTCCTACGCTGAACTGTATCGTCTGCAAACTTCGCAGTAGGCCTAGGACTTATTATTTTTCCACTTTTTTGGATTGTAACCAGCGTCGTGATACTGGTTAGTTTCAATCATACACTGAAATGACAAAACTATCGCGAACGATATCTATGCTCAAGTTTTATCAAGACTCCAACAGTATGACTAACAACTATTGTCTACAGTTTCAAGAAAAAAAAAATAAAGAAGACTTGATTTAAACGGAGACTCCTCATTTTAAAGTTTCAGGGTTTTAAAATGAAATTTATACTGCGATAATTAACTGAAAAATCATCATAATTTTAATGATACAGGCCTATATATATTTGGGGCATTGTATAGATTATTTTTGAAAACCCAATCGATATTAAATGCATGATTCTACGGTATTTTACTAAGGTATTCGGAAACGCCTAAAATCATAATATAGATTAATTGGCAATTATATTAAATATTCAATAAAACTTCTAGATCTAAGCCTATGGAAAACCTTTAAATTTATGTTAAATGTCTAGGGAAAAAGTTTATTTTAGTAGGCCTATACGCGCTTCATATCGTGTATTTCTTAACCATTCGCTACATCTTATTATGTAGGTAAACTGCTCTACTTCTACGATGGTTGATATTATCTTAGGCTATTTAAATCTAAATACAATTGTAAACATGGTTTATCGTATCCACGATGAATTCACATCACTTAAGTTTACGTAAATATTTCTGGGATTATAGCCTGCAGAAAAACAAATGTTGGCGGAAGACATGAGCTTTCAAATCCGTAATAACCCCTGTGGGTCATATTCCTGTATCTTTGAAAGAAAAAAAAGTTCTTCCTAGTAAAAACAGTTCAACTCGATTGTAATGCATTCCGAATAAATCGTCAGCCTCTCCATATCGTATGCCGTAGGCCTATTTCTTAGCAGACAATGATGATTCTATTACATCTAGGCCTATCTATTTTGTTTAATAATCTCCTTCGCCTAAGAAGCCTACTTTAAGTGAATAATGAATGAGCGGCCGTTAGCGATTAAGAAATGCACAAAGAAATTAATACTGAAGTTACTTTAATATCGGCGGGTGAGACCCCTAAAATGTTTTACCATTATCATGCCTAAACAAGTATTATTGATATATCTATTATCATTACTTTTCAAAATGAAAAATGTTGTCTCTAAATGACTTGATGTTCTTTACATTAGGTGACTGAATATTATACTGTTTATTTTATTACTTTTGTTAATATTATTTTGCCTTTACTTTTTACATTGACATTGTACGAACTTGAAAACTGAATACACACATTGTGTTTCATATACGAACGATGAACATTGACCATATAAGGGTATTAATAAACAAATTGATTAAATCATGATGAAAACTGTACAGTGTCTAGTGTGACATTAAAATGAGTCTTGGACCGTCAGTATCGGTTGCAAAGCAATGTTACTCGAATTTCTATATAATAAGAATGAAATTCAAATAAAGCACGCCCTCTGTTATAAATGAAGAGCTAGTAGTATGAATGAATATACGATAAAGAAATCTTGAAATAAATGGAAAAACCAAAAAACAAACATAATAATGAAATGAAAATATTATTAGTCCTATTATAATGATTAAAATAATAATCAAATCATTATTATTTTATTATTGATATTCATAACCCAATTAAACTATTTAATCAAGAGGCGGACTAGGACTATATATATATACTGTAACTGTGACTTATTCTTAATCTCCGAAATTATGAAATAATGTGATCGTCTTCATCTGCTAGTTGGGTGCACTAAGGACAATGATGTATTAATATACTGTATGTCTATCACTAGGCCTACAACTAGTAACAGTGCTTATATTATTACTGTACTTTTATTCTGCGTTAGGTCTATATCTATTTTTATAGGCCTAAACTCTATTTTCATATACGCCTATACTATATTTTCATGTACGCCTATACTATATTTTCATATACGCCTATACTATATTTTCATATAGGCCTATACTATATTTTCATATAGGCCTATACTATATTTTCATATACGCCTAAACTATATTTTCATATAGGCCTATACTATATTTTCATATAGGCCTATACTATATTTTCATATTTAATGTTTTGAATGTTACTTGCAAACCCTTTTGAAGGAAAGAACTGTCCATAGCAATTAACGTTAGCTTTTAGTTTATCCTGTCACCGACAAGGGCATTGTCTTGTCCTTTCTGCATTTTTGTCCTACTTTGTATGCATTTTTTTGTTTCTGGCGAAATAAATGAAATGAAATCTATT
>NW_022712730.1:344675-363804 GCF_011630105.1 Anneissia japonica
GGATGGATTTCGAAAATTTAAAGGTGTATCAGTAGCCTATCTGGTGAAAATATGACGATTTCAATTACAGTAATAATAAATTTATTGAAATAATGTATAAAATAGGATATGTTTTTCTTAATACAGTGAAATTAATGCGTACGGTACTTGGTCTTATGTGTATTATGTTCCTTTAAGTGTATATTTTAAACTTATATACCATATTCATACCATATTCTTATTCTTATTTTTTTTGGTTTCCAAGCATGTTTTTAATTGCATTGGAAACCGTTAATGAACGAGTAAAATGAATTTTAGCGAGGTAGATTTACGACGCCAACAACTGGTCGATATCTGGACGTCTCTCGTCGACAAGTTCCAAGATGCGTTATTACACAAACTGTTGTTTTCATCGTGGTAAATGTATTCAAATCGTCAGCGATTGCTGAGGTGGACAGACATGAACAGCGACATCATACAGTATTCTTTTTTCTTATCTCGAAGGGCAAAGTTAACTATTCAGTATTTGTTCATACTACAGAAAATCTTTTTTTTAATGTTCAGACACAAATTCTAAGTTATCTGTTTTCCCATTTGTTCTTGTGTCTTCAAAAGACGATAGGCATATGTGGTAAATATGGAACCATAAATATTAACTTAAAAAATAAATTATCGTTTAAAATGGTCAAATAGGCTTATAATATGAACTTCAAATGGCACGCAGGATTAGGCCTATCTAAGTTGTAGGCCTATTTTCGGTATAAAAGACCACGGACGAATAGCCATATTAAATTTATGTAAAACGGAGACGTATCTAATACAAATGACTAATCCCCGCGAACACTAATATTAATTGATGTTATAAAGAAATGGATTTGATTAGAGAGAAGGTGTTGATATGTTAAAATGTTCTTATTTCTATGAGTCGATTTTGAACAATTAAGAACTGCTGGTTATGAAAGTCACAACGCTCACAAGCCCGTAAATCTGTAACCACGAACCATTAGCTATATTTAATAGCCGCCGAGCGCAACGTTAATAAATTACATTTCTTCACAAAGCTTAATGTATTTTTATTCATTGATCACCTAACGAATAAATCGAATGAAAACAGAATTGAATTAGACTTTGGAAATTGATTTGTTTTTAATGCTAGCATCATAGTTACAATAAAAATGACGCCACACTCTTAAACGTAGGTTTTATAAATGTATACGGGGGTGACCACCTTATTCAAAATGTATCATAATTCACACAAGCTTTATCAAAACAAGATTCACGTTATAATGTCCCCCGTGTCCTGTCATTATCAACGCCCTTCACAACTAGACCCCGCCCACTTTATGAAGCAAAATTATTAAAAAAACAATACATTTCTGATAGCTGTTTATGATTATAACAACATTACAATATTTCAATATCAACGAATTTGTTTTTATGGTTTCGTTGAAGCAATTAATTATAGAATTAAAAATTAAACAAATTCAAATACCTTAATATAGCCTCTATTTAATCCGGGATATTGATATTTGACATGTTCCAATAAATTAAAAGAACAAATTCAGATATAAATGCCTTATTATCTATTACGAAATTTAACTAATTAATTAGTTTTAATGAACCTATATAAAAGAAAAACAAGTGTTTAAAATTGTAAACTAATTAAACAGGAATATATGAACAGCCGAAAAGGGAAACCTGCATTATATTTAGGTAAACAAAATATAGATATATAATTAGGTCTACAAGCTATAAATCATTATGTCTCCCTGGCTGTTTTGGGCAAATCAACTATAGGAAAATAAATCAAAATATAATTTGGTTACTTAGTAGTTATGTAATTTATAATTAGCAGTCCAATTGAACGAGAAAACATTATTAAAATTATTTTATTTTTTGCATATGAATTCACTGGTAAATAAGCTAATTTTTATTTGTCGATCAGTACATGTAAAAGTAGAAAATTGAATTTTGAGGGTTTCCATTTTTTTTTTAAAGAAAAAGTACGCAGGCCTTATATTTAACGTCTTTCTGAAACAGTAGTTAGTTCATCTGATCAAGAAGGTATTTCCTATTCTGAACAACACATCATTATTCACAAGCAAACTCGTTTCACGTTGTTGGAACAATTCAAGCCCCTAGTTCTAATTTGATTTGAATATAACCTGATGACAGGGGAACTTAAGTAATAGGAAGGGGTATTATTAGGCTATGTTTGGTATACATACGCAACGCTCCCCAGAGGGAACGTCACCATGGTATACAGAAGTAACGCTCCCCTAGGGAACTTCACTTAACAAATGTTTTCTTTCACTTTATCACAAACCCTCTTTCTATTTACAGTTTCGAGTAGAGTCGGAAGCTAGCAGATTGTCTAAGGTAGACAGATAAGAACACCTAAGTGAAATTCCCTTGCGATGGGCAGGCTACCCATCGGGTAAGCGCATCGATTCAGTGCCTTATTCCCAATAGTGTCTAGTCACAAGAAGGCAATATGAAAATGTGTCGCGCCACCTACGAGATTCGTATCTTCGGTGTCTGGAAAGTTATGATAATGGCAAAAACTACAAAGGGATACCAGCATTTTTCACACAAAAAAAATGGGACCAGTAGTGACTAGTAGATAAGATTTCAAAATCGACCGCAATCAGAGCGAACTTGGGCCGGCTCAGGTTCGGCATACGTTCAGATATAAATTTGGGTAGCCGACTCAAAAGTCGGACTAACTTTAGGTCGCCTATAGGCCGGCTTAACATTTATTGATTGTTCATGCCGACCCTGGGCCGACGTAGACCTAACTCTTCAGTGTGATTGGGGTCGATGTAACTCTTAAGTGTGATTGGGGTCATAGTTTCTTATCTAATTGCTTCATATTGGCTAAAATATTATAAATTTGTTAGGCCTAATGTGACGCTATGAATGTTGGGGAGCTGGGAAGCGATGTAGATGATGACGTTGATGATGGTGAAACGATAATGGTCACGATGAATCGATGATAATTACAATGTTGATGATGATGACCATGATGATGATGACGAACCGAAGATAATGATGATGATTGACGACAATAATGACGATAACAATGATGATATAAATGACGACGATAACGACGTTGATGATATGCTTATGATGACAATGACGACGACAACGACGACGGAGGTAAAGTTGTGCCTGCTTTTGTGCCAGGGGAAGACACGGTTGAGGGTTACCGTAATACAGTAATGACCTTTCGCTCTAACCATACAAATTTTATTTCCAATATCAAACAATCCAAATCACTTAGCCCTACAGATTTAATATTATTATTACTACAGCGTAGTTCAGCGGCTATCGTTGAGTTCTACAGATTCATTAACAATACTAAGCCCTGTGGGCCTTCCCCTTCAAATATGGCTTCCGTGGAGAATTCCTCAATGGGTTATTCTAACATTAGAATTTTATAGTTGAATTATTCTAGGCCACATACAATGTACTGACAACACTCATCCAGGAATGGTGTCTGCATTTAACTCCTTTAGGCCTTCGAATATGACATCCGTTGTTGTGTAGAATCGTGTCACGTGAACCGCATGTTTCCTTCAGTGAAAGAACACGTCGCTTTTGGCAGTATTTCCCACTTTCAACATTTGATCCGCAGCATCGTCAGCCAATTCAGAAGTAAGAATGGATTTAAATCCATCGAATAACTTCATTAGGACAGAAATATAACACACTTATTTAAATAAAAGCTCAATGAAAGTACCAAATAAAAATGTCTTTACTCTGGGCATTTTGAAAAGAAAACGACCTCTTTTTTCCCCTTAAAGATGGCGACCACAGTTGCATGTAGACTTTATAATATTTTATTGGCTCTCTCTTTCAAAGCAGAGGACACTCTCACACAGGAGAGTTTCGACCATACAACAGAACAAAAGTTACAAGTAAAGATAAAATTCATTAAAAAAAGATAGGCCTAATAGTAATGAAAAATCCAAATGCAATTAAACAAAGATGAGAGAATGAAAAACCAGTTTTGGATGTGGTGTTTTTTTTTTTTTTTTTTTTACCAATAACTTATAAACCCGTAACTTTATTTTTCGATCTACAGAGCTTGTTAACGCCTATAATGCTAATAGACAAACTTAAAATCTCAAAAAGAAGTTATTATTTTTAGGTACTTTAATTTGAGATGTGTTTGTCTTTGCTATCACGTATGCCACAATGTTCTAAGAGTGTTTCAATAAACAGACCAGTCATTCGTCTTTCAACAGACTCATTTTAGATCCTTTATCAGGGCTGAAGTTTCTAACGAGCTGGACTGGAAAGCATAATAGGCAACGAATCATCATCCCTGCTGTTTCGTGTATAACGACCTGCCGTTGTCAAATTCAATTGTTAGCAAGTCCGATCAGATGGTAGAAACAGTACATGAATTAAAATCATTGTCCAATGGGTGTTACACATTAGGCTGCGAGGGTCGCGAACCTCTGTCACATAGTGGCGCTTAGAGGGAAGCAACAATATTACATCTAATAGGCACAATTATGTTTATCAAATTTAGACCTAATTTCTGCATCCTAATTTCTGCATTAGCTGTGTTTATTCGATTGTTTTATTACTGTCGGGAACAAGTGCCCATGGATATAATAGAAATTGTAGGGCGAAAAGGCCTAACTTTTCATGGTATCAGCGTTCCTTGAAGCGATCTTTAGCCTGAAGGCGACCTTGACGCACTGGTGGCAATTGTCAGAAGGATTTGGTTATTAATTTATACTCTTCATTAAACACCATTTATTTATTTGCATGGTCAGGTTTTAGGCATAGGCAAGTAGGCTGAATTCTTACGACATTTAGTATAATCAGGGAGATGTTATAAACGGCCTAGTATAATAGACTACGGCCTCAGTATGACAAATATCATTCGAGAAGAGACAGCCTCATTCCTGTCAAACTATCCATTGTACAAACAGACAGGTATAAAGGCCTACCAACCAGATCAGATTGTCTTGAAAGAGTTGTCGTAATTGTCTACATTCAGGAATGTATAACAACAACCAACGATAGCATTACTTCTGCAAGAATAGATTTTAATACTAAAAAAGACAACGCTATTGAATTCGGTGGATAATCTCCACCTAATTAGTCTCGTCAAAGCTTGCCATCGTGTCCCGTAAATCCCATACCGCCTACTTGAGTGTTTTCAAATAACACTAAACATTCCTTGAGCTTTTATCAATAAGGCCACTCATCTCTAAGACGCTGCTCTTCAGAACGACTTTATTTGATCATTAACGGTGCTTAGATCGATGTCACCTCACAGACCAACCCCTGATGTCCTCAACAAACTGTCCATCTGTGACTTAAACTCCAAAATAATCAATTGCAAATTATCCGTGATTGTAAACGAAATCCAAGAAGGATCTCGCAGACAATAATGGATGTTTTTGTAGGAATCGACTTATCGTGCGATTACTACTATAAATTATAAAGAATCAAAGCCAGTACGGTAGCACATAGGCCCACAAGTTACAAATCCGAACGAGACTTTTCTTAACCTAATTTAAGTACTTTACCTAAAACAATCTAATTGTACATAAATCTTCGTGTTTTATTGATACCGTAGTTATAATAAGTGTTTTTTTTTGCTTTTTGTTTTACGGCATTATTCTAGTCAACTATCAGTGGGCAAAAAGAGTTTGTCAATCAACGCGTTCGACAGTTCAAACAAGTGTACGTATATGACCGTCACATCTGATCCCATCACTATTACTGTAATGGAACAACGGTTCGAATTCATCCCTCCAAGATATAGGCCTAGCTGTCTACATTGGCCCAGCTTCTCAAGTGGACTAACCAGTGATGTTTTTATTACCGCCCCCAAAGCAAACAGACTAAAACAACTTCTTTCAATGGGTACGGAGATTTATGTCGAAGCGAAAGCCGATCCGACAGATATCGAGCTTGAGTACCATGTTGAAAGCAGAACATTGGTCAACGGGTCAACCCAGTAGGAGCATAAATATTATTGTTTATGAATGTTCATTTTTGTATGAATTAGGGGATACGTCGGAGTTCAACTCCCTTAACAACATACTGTCGTTCTTCTGACAGATGATCTAACGGCACCCCGCAAACTATTTTGTTTACAAAATTTACATCACGCATCGTTTCATTACCATAGGAACATTATTATGACTTAATGCTTTTAATTTAGTTTGATTTATATGTTTTCATTTTCATTTGGCAGTTTTATCATTTGATATATAATAAAGGAATCGTTTATATACCTAGGCAGATTACGTTTTTTTTAGTTTACCGTAACATTGGTTGTAAAAAATGCAGGCAGGCTAACAGAGAGAAAGAGATAAAGATACACAACAAAACATTTATTTTAGCTTAATCAAAAATATTAAATTATTACTGCAAATAAATTATTTTGTTTTGTTTGTTTTTATTGTCTTTGTTTTGTTTTTTGTTTTAACTAAATATAACCTCATCATAATTACAGAATTTATCTTACGAAGCATCTATATTCCCGTTCTAAACAAGGTTTGTTAAAATCATCATAAAATGTTTTAATGTAATGAAAAACTATATAATGTAGAAGATATTCTCCAGCAGACGATAATTAGAGCATGGTATTTCCCGCCCTTTCTAATTCGCTAGATGACCGATTTCGGCATATTGGGTGAGTTATACGAGAGCGCACCGCCGTCCCCAAGGCATTCGATTCACCCCAACTGACGCCGTCCTAAAAAGGTTTAAAGTCCAGGTAGTAAATTGTTTGCGTGTTTTTCAAGGTAGACAGTCCAATAAAAGAAGTGATTGGTTAAAGACTTCAGAAAAATATAATTTTAGTCGATTATTTATGCATGCTAAGGTTCTTTGGTCTGATCGGAGGGCCGACGACACTGTTTTGTGGATACGATGTACTTTTCTTTTGTCATGATCCAATCAAATTATTTCTTATTTGAACTCATTGAATGTTAGGTCTATACACCATGTACACCTAAGCCAGCCAGTAAATTACCGTAAGGCCTCCGCGAGGAATATCTCCTTCTACGCGCAAAATAGCCTACTGTAGGACTATATAAATCTGTTCGCACACCTCGGAAAATAAGAGCCGATTTTGCCGAAAATTAGATTTTGACCTAATCTTATAACCAATGTATTTCATCTCGTAATACGTGGTTACGAGATTATTGTGAGATTTTGCGCACCTATTTTCATAGCGATTTCCGCGCAAATTTGAGCTAGTTTTTCATTCGCATAATTAAAATACTTTACAGTATGGCACCTAAGACAGGCCCGTATCCGGGGGGGGGGGGGGGTACACATCTAGATGTGTATAAGAGACAGATGACAAATATCATTCGCCTCCAACCCAACTAATGCACTCTTGCTTTGGGGGTTTCGCCGACCCGACCGGGGCTTCGACTGTGGACCTCACGCCCAAAACCACCCCCCCCCCCTTCTTGGAAGAACCTGGATACGGGCCTGTAATAACACAACGCGAAACATTATAGCATATTTCTCCTCGATGCCTTTGGTTGGAAACGGTGAAAATGGACGAGATACAGAACTTCAATATCTGCCAAAATACAGTAGGTCTAGCTCTTTTGATGTAAAATGCTAATTTCATCTTGACATTTTCGTGTTAGGCCTCGTCGCAAAATGAATAATGTATAACACGTTTCCTAACCGATTGCCTCCGAGTTTAAACTAAGAAACCGCTTGCTTTTTCCCCATCGCCCTAGGCAACACTTTGGCGTAGAAACTAACCAAAAGTGATCCATTCAGAAAACATTTCTTTTTCTTAATTAACATATTCGCAATATTGAATCAAAAATAGAACGCCCATGTTCTATGCTATCATCTTCGCATTTAGTTTAGATAATACGGGAGCCTAGGCCTATATAATAATCTTTACTTATTGTGTCTTCCTATATTAAATGTCAATAAAACCATTAAATAAATAATTAGATTTATTTATTTAGCGCAAAAGCCATAATAATAGCAAAGATGATTTACAGAACACACAAAATTATAACAATAATATACTATTTTCTCTTTTTACATTACCATAAAATAAAAAAATGGTGTGTCTGAGAAAGAAATTTATCTTTGCGAGACAAAAACTGGAAAAATTGAATTGAATAATGCGAGCTATTAAATGTTTGTTTCATGACAAATGCTTTATACAATTTTCAGTGCACGCCTTTGAATCCTGTCAATGTACTGACTCAATGACAGAGGACTTAATTGTACCAAACGACCAATCAGAGCGCTGCATTTATATTCATCAAGACTTCTGATTCAACTCGGTTTAAAAAGCAAGCTTTGATTTACTTTACATTTCTAAATGTTTTCTATGCATAGATCAATCTTGAAAAGAACAATGTTTGCTCATTAAAACAGACATACAATTGAAATAAAAACACATTCCGTACGTTCCCTATGAATATTTACAAATAATAAATGTATTGTAGGCCTTGTAAGTATAATAATGACTATTGCACTCGATAAAAAATAGGCCTAGCATTGATGACGTAATTGACGTGCATTAAAACACATTTTCAATGAACAAACCAATAACGCGAAATTTAGTTAAGAGACCGAAATACGATTATTTCACGTGTAAACAGTGCATCAAAACACATTTTAAATGAACATACAATAACGCGAAATTTAGTCAAGCGACCGAAAAACGATTAGTTCACGTGTAGATAGGATTTAGCGTGTATATAGTCGCACGGTAGTCTATAACACTGATTTATGTTACGCCCCTAATAGAATCAATGGAATTACCATAGCAATCCCTCGGGACCTTTGCTTTATGTACGGTGGTCGGGGTTAAAGGAGGCTGGGGCAGTTATAATACCATTTTATGTGCGTGTCTACCGCCGAGTAGGCTTCATCGTGCGTTCCCTTGGGCGGGAGTTTCATAAACTTGAGCTTAACTAATGTACACGTATACCGTTGGCAAAAGTACAAGTGTCAATGTTAGAATTTTATTATCCCGTTCGTTATTTCACCCAATTGTGTCATAGTAAAGCTGGCTGTGTAATAGGAATAGGCCCGATCAAAAGTAAAATCGTTTGACGCCGACTATTTTTAATGCACGCCGAATATGAATTGTAAACAAACATTTCGGTACCGGTACATTAAAAACGCTCTTCATAGGTGTCACGCGATAATACGAGACATAGGCCCATACTACTTGTGACAATGTCTCGTTCTAAAAACCCCTTTAAAAAAGGAATAAAAATATTCATTTACGAACTTAAGACTTAATAACTTGTCAACTTTCAAGACAAAGCGATAAATTATTCTCCATCATACTATACGAACAGCCCTGTTATTCCGACACGATACCGTACCGTATAGAGCATTGTGGGTATCTAAATTGCCAGTTTGATACTAAAAATATAAATGTAATAACAAAGAAATTTACTAGATGAATTAAACCTACAAAAGTAGATTTTTCTTCAACATCCTGACAAGCCTGATTGCCATTTATGACATAGGTCTTAGAATCAATAATTAAATAGCTTTAGTTTACGATGAGTCTATTAGGCCTCGGGCACACCATATACTCCGGGATTTAGTTATAAATGATAGAGGTACGTGCCCGATGAAGGCACGGTGCTTTTTCTAGACAGTGAATTGTTTTTGTATTTCGTTAAAGAACTACTCAGCAATAAAAATCAGTAGTATTTTGAAAGCTTATTGAATAGACAACGATACAGTTGGCCAACGACGGAAGTTTAAAATACGGTAATGGTATAAAAGTAAGTGCCTTACTGTATACATACAATTATATTTCGGGTTTTGCGTTAGAAAAAAATATTAAACTTATAACACGTCAGAAGGGCAAACGTCGATTCGTACATACAATTAATCAGAGTGAATTAATGAGAATATTAAACAAAGTTCGAATCGAAATTCTAGCATAATTTTAAGTTTTCTTTCATGAACTCGAGCGACTTGTTTTCTACTGCTAGTTTACCATAGGGCTATATTGTCTTTCAATTAGCACACTAGAAACATAATTACACCAATGTTTGTATTTTTCTAGGCTCCTCTATCAAAGGAAACGGTTCAAACGCAGGTGATAATCGTTATATGACTTTTAAGCTATGGGAGGCTAGAAGCAGTGGGCAGCTGCTGGCTGACTCGCTGGCGTCAAGCTACACTAGCCTAGGTAGGCATCCACATGGTGTACTAAGAGGGGAGGTATCGCACCAGGGGCTGAGAACAGAACATGAGCGATGAATGGTATAATTATTTATAAATTATATAGGCCCATATACATACATACATACATACATATATATTAAGTGTATATAAACTACTTTATAAATTTTATATAGACATATATATATAATACATGTATATAAACTAAAACCCTTTTTAGCCTATATATATATATTTGTTTCAAATTCGTTAACTAAAGTTATATATAATATTGACCTATAATATGAAATACGCATTTCCGTCAATACGGACACTTTACTTTACCAAAAACACGTTTACAAATAAGTTGATGCTTGCAAACACCTTTTCTAGGCTGTATAAGTACTATTGGCAAACAATCTGACCGATTGCCACCGCCCGACTCCTGGTGCGAATTGCCATGTTTCAAATCTATGTCTAGGCATGGTCTAGGCAATGGCTCTCCAGAGGTTAACGGCGGTTGTCTGGTATCGACGAGGCTGAATATGGCTTGGAAGGTTCAAAATCACTAAAAGCTGGGAGGTGCTGTTGACGGATTCATGGTCTGAGAAATTACCGGTTTAAAGACATGTTCGGGCGTTCGGGTATTCTGCGCTCTACTTCTGAATTCAACGACCAAGTAGATTTAATCTATTCTGTTGATAGGGGACAAGGAAGATAAGCACACATGGTTGGATTTGTAACATCTCTTGTCTTGTATTTCCCTAATATTAGTAAGATTAATTCATTCAAATATCTAGACCAGGCTTAGGCCTAATTACAGTAGCTGAGGCCAGTGGCGGCGCCAGCAGCGGGGGAAAGGGATTAATCCCCTTCATAAAACCAATTCTCCTCCCCTGTTGGCCATGACTTTGGATCAATAATGCCGGGCACTCACTGCGTAGTAGGGCCGTCGCACGACGAATCCAACCCCGCTCCCTGTGAGCGATAGACGCTGATTGTCGGTGGCAGTCTGAACGGATCGTCATTAAAAACGATCCATTGCGCGCACGCCGTTCGCGTTGCGCTCTTCATTTTTTTAACATTTCAAATATCTAGACCATCTTAGAATCGCGTCGGCCGACGACAGTCATGCGCAGTGAGTGCCCGGCTCAAAAGTCTTTTCTTTGTTTATAGTTTGGAAAAATAATATCTTATAAACGCCAATAACTGGAATGAACTAACAGTCGTCCCCTGGACCACAAATAGGGCTTCGCACTCTGAACCTTGCTGGGAAATCCGTAACTAACCATGTCGCATTAAAATATGAAACATAGGCCTAATAGTGCAACTGACATAAGAAGATAATAATTTTCTCTCCAGTTCAAACTCTTTTAATGCAATTTATTTCCCCGCGTTATCATTGTACCAAGATTTATAGTCCGAAGAAAAAATATTGATAATTTAAAGGGAGGACGGAGAAAAATATTTTTGGTAAGAGAAAAGCCTTCTATAGATCACCGTTACCGTCAATGTATTCTAAAGTACACGCATCAGTCAGGGTCACAGGGGGGTCACTAAGGTCTGGGAAAAACTGGAATATCTAGTTGAATAATTTGCGGATGATTACGATTATTTACGAAACTTCGAACATAACTGTACGGCATAATTTTTCAAGACGTTTATGACCGGTCCCTGGTGGCGTAACCGATAAAACTAAATAACTACGAAACGTGGGCCAGACGTGGGACTGCAATGCCTCACACAGGAACCTTTACATGCAAAGTAGTACGAAATCTGGATTTTTATGTTTTAAGGAAAATTTACGAGGGTCCTTGTTGTGTAGATTACGAGGAAAGGATTAAAAATTATAGAGTGAATGACCGTTACAAGTAATTTCGGAAAGATTAGCACAAACTTTCGCCTTACTGGGCGTAATGCAGTGAGAGATTGCTATATTTTTTTTCAGGCACATAGGTATACGCATTCCCAATTACTAGGTGCAATGTGGTACGAAATTACTGGTTTATCATTATTATTCTAATACTAATATCCTCATTATATTAAGCTACCATTATTAATATTACTTGGAGTAGAAGAATATTATACTTATATATATACCTAAATGCATTTATGAAGATAGTTTAGATGACCAAACGAAGATGAGTAGGTACTGCACAGTTAATTGCCATACTATAGACGATCACATGTGCATACGGAATAAAACATTAGCAAGATCAAGAGTTTAACCCTAAACCACTGTAAATGGAATTTAACTGTAAATGTCGAACTACCTGGCTAATAATTATAGTTAAAATAACAATCAGAATTCACAGCCACGTAGTAGCGCTAAAGGGAGTTGCTTGCCACGACGATTTACAAAATCAGATCCATCATCGTCCTGAAAGAGTTCACTACAGGTTGCTTTAAGAAAAATGAATAGGCCTAGGCCTACATTATTATGTTCATTCTGTTTTCTTAAGATATCGGAATGCTATGCTTGGGGCGAGTTTCGAACGTATCCTGGCGGAGGACGTGTAAAATTCACGGAAGCCAAGACACCTTGTAATAGCTGGTTCCCAATATAATACTCTTTTATGTGGCCTAAACAACCGGGAAATTTTTCTTACGATTTGTAGAATTGATTGATTCGAATCAGAATACACGAACACGTCAAAAAAGTGCATAGAAATGTGAAGAGCAATTACGGCCACGACCCGAATACCCAATTTACCAGGCGTTTTTTAAGACATATATGTAGGTTCACGACAATAACACGGAATAAGACTAATCACCGAGCATCCGAAAATCAATATCGAATGTTATGTGTAAGCTACCTGAGTTTTGTAAACACCTTGCGAACGGTTGTTTGAAGATTACGGACACTTCAATTTAATCACAATTTCATTAGAAAACTATGAGAAATCAAGGTCAGTCGCCCGCCCTCTATAACAAACTTTCTCGTGCATATTTTTTGTATTTCAATTTATGAAATTCAGTGATATAGTGTTCACAACAGATACTATGGGCAACTTCCATTACGTCGTTCCATTTAGAAAGCAGGTGTTTTAGCTAAGGTCAATAAGGGTCTTAAACGAGCAGATGATGATCCGACAGATGAATAGGCCTACCTAATGCAAAAGAGATATAAATACATTGTGTAGCACACTTTATTTCACGCTCGGCTCACGACACGCGTGATACCTCCACGTGTGTAATCACTTAATAAACACTTTGCAGTGATTGTTTTATTTCAATCGAGGAATTTCGTTCGGTTCTAATGCAAAAGATGATCCGTCGCAATTAGCAGCTCTACGTTGAATATAAAGGTGAATTAATAGCGAGATGACAACAGCAATGAAATGAAGCGCGGATTTAAACTTTATATACGTACGTGTAGCAGACGATCGATTGAACATGTTCATATAACATTGTTAGACTTCACAATAACATTTTAGAACTTCATGTTTAGCAAAACGATGTATTAAATTGGAATGCTGCACGTGGCAAAATAAATGTATAAATGTGCCTTTTTTTTCTTGAAAGTTATAGATAACATGTGGGTGCACTTTTATTATTAGGCCCAATATCACTATCATTATCGTCATTACTATCACATATTAAATTTCATTATATCCCTATTATCATTATTACACCATTGTCGTTATTATAATTATTAAAGTGTAATACATTTCATTTTAGTTTTCTTTGTGACTTTTTGACTTTACAATGATTAGGTTTTACAATGGTTTAACCGAAAATCGAAGGAAAGAAGCATTTTTTATACAAATGTCAACAATCCAATCTACTTTAAAGTAGTATATCCGGAAGTCGAATAGAAATTGGAAGTCAAAACAAGTATAGGCTTTCGGCTGTTACTCTGGGCCTATATCTACGGCTCATGTTGCGCCGAAGCCATTACAAATCAGCAGGTCCCTAATCGAGTTTATGTTGAAGCTAGCCCGACATTCTTTTCTTGTCAGTATGAATTTGTAGCTCGTAGCTCGCTATGATAATTTTCTAGCTTTCCAATTATTATGGTAACCGGGCTTGACGTTCTGTAAGCTCAGTGCATTTTGTTTCGCAGTAGGTAGCCAAGATGCTGGCTGATACGGGCGCCGAGGTAGCATGCTTATTCGTTAACTTCTTTAACCTCTCGAGGCAGACAGTCACAAGTGAAGAGGGTAAGAGCGCCATTCGCGGTCCTAGGTAAAGTACATTGAACCGCCGCTAAGTCATATCATCCGGAATACTTTCTCGGACATGTTGGAGACTTGGCCATTATTCACTTACCACTATTTTCTTTGCATATTTGCCAAGGTTCCGAAAAAAAAAAATCTGTGCGGGAGGAATATTACTGTATTGGGGAATTGTTACAAATGTTATTCATTACACAGTACCCTACAGAAGAGCATTAGAGCGCACGGCAGGAAAGAAATCAGATGTTAGCATAAGGTTGTTGCGAAGATATCTGATCAAACAGATCGTGTGTGCATTCATGTCTTTTGAAAGTTGCGCAATGCTCTATTTCATCAGCCTAATCAATCATCATTGTAAATGAACTGTTGTATGCCCATATATAATCATGATGTGCCTATATATGGTCATGATGTGATGTCATTATGACCATATTTAGGCATGGCACATCCGGACAGGGCTTCAGTGGATGACATTCAGGTCATGTCACGTCAGGGAAAGTCCTACTCTACTACTACTATAGAGAATTTTGTCTGTCAGTGTTAGTTAGAACTGTTCGATCAGATTTTGTCTATTAGCAGTAAGACCTACACTATGTCTGGCAGTGTTCCTTTGCTTTCGAATACGAAATGGAAACTCGATAAGGACATTTTATAAACTGAACGTTTATGAAATTATTATAAGACAATCATTGAGAAGCCTAAAATAATTCGTTTTTTTATCCACATAATCTTCTCTCTAAAACGCAGAACGCACCCATTCCTCTTAATACACCCAATATAATTGGATTCTGCTTAATGGCTTCTTCTACCATTAGTAAACGAATGTTTAATCATGGTTTAATACACACATACACAGCGTAATCTGCCAGGAAAGAGAAGCTAGTACTGGATAGTAACGAAGTTCAAGAAGGTAACGAAAGTTCCGGCATACAACCAGTTCAATAAACCCTCCATGAATGAACTAAGCGTTCTCTTTCTGACTATTTGCTTATGATGGTCTGAAGCAGGTGCGATTCGTGTATTAACGTTGATATTTTTTTCTTTCATTACTCGATCGAAAGCTGTAGTGTAAAGTAGCAGCTGTTTAGTTTAAATTTCTGAAGTAATTCTAACCAGATTATGACTATTTAAAAACTCGAAAATTAAATGGAATTCATACAACAAGCGCAATGTGCCAATATATGCTTAAGTTTATTTGGCAACTGTTATTAAGAAAATTAAGTAATGATCAATAAGCTCATAGTACAATATGTCTGTTATTATTAACTTAAATTTCTAATGAAGGAAGCCTATCTGTTCAACATACAAATTATGAACCCGACCGTCGGTACTATTAGGTCTATGATATATTCTTCATTTATTTCTGGTTATCTAAGTGATTCAAAAACAGGGGTGGCACCAGCGGGGGGAAGGGGCACATCCCCGTCGGAGAGTGCTGGGGCCTCACCCCCCCCCCCCCCTCCATCGGGGAGGAAAAGCACAATTCGTCGGGGAGAAAAAAAAATAGGCCTATTTTCTACATATTAGTAGACTCGAAAACCGATTAAATAAGCCTTTGAAACCTTTAAATTGTTAAAATTTTCGGGGGCTTCGCCCCTGGACCACTTTCGACACCTTTTAATCAAAGCTCGACCACGCCCACATTGCTTTCCGTCGGGAAATCTGACCCCTCGTCGAGGGCATCGGCCTCCTCGTCGGGTACCTCGGCCCCCGTCGGGCAAATCCTGGCGCCACCCCTGTTCAAAAACATACATAGTTAACTGAAAGATACGGTATCTCATGACGTGGCGTTTATTTCCAAGTATATTAGTTAAAAAACAAAACAAAGTTAAAACGTTTGTGGTAGTAGTTCACAGGTCCACCCTAAGACTTTGAAATTAGTCACAAATATACTGGCAAAAAAGTGCACTACCTGACCTAGTTAATTCGCTAAGTTCATCTCTGTAGTCTATAAATCGTACAAAATGTGTCCATGAATAATTGATGTGCAGTCAAATGATACACCCATCGTGACGTCACCGAGACTCGGAAAACTAATTCTACTTGTGTTATGAATGTAGGCCTTATTTACAAGAATAACGTAACGTATGAATATTGTGCAGTTTGAATTAAAAACGCTGCAAGTCCTACAACAACAGATATTTATCGAGGCAAAATAAGTGAAATACAGCTTAGAATAATAGTTATGAGCGGGTTTTTGGCAAAAAACTTTTTGCCTTTGCTGTATACTTTCATGGTTGTATAGGTCAAAGTAGGCCCTATAACCGGAGACCCTATTCGTATATAGGGTCTGTGGTATAACACTAAGTCAATGAGGGAACTAAAGCGAAAGTGCTATTAAAAGACGCAGGTTTCTATACGTGCTTATCTCGCGGATATAACGCACGCGTCCGTATAGCCAATCGAACAATGATTTTACTAGCTTAAACGCGGGGTTCAACTACATCACTAATTAATGTAACTAAAAACGCGAAGGCGTTTCAAAAATTGATCGGCTGAACGCTATTAACTGTCGATCTGAATTCTGCCTAGCCTCCCGACATATCAATTTTCAGAATACAACTCAACATTCACTAGTGAATTTCCTACACGCACTTCGGCAACTTTCTAAAGCCGATCGAGTAATTCTCCGCCAAGGATGAATTATTGAGAACAAATCCATGGTCATTAACTGTTATAGTATACATTAAATATAAAATAGCGACTTAAATCACCTCGAAGCGCTAAATCCTTTAAAGAATCTGATTACGAGATATCAATATACATTATGAACCCAGATGAAAAGACTATTCGGCTCGTGCTTACGGCTGGCCTGTTGTCTTTCATCAAATTCTCTAAGCTCTGCCTACAGCATCACAATAATGAGTAAAAAACTTAAATAAAGCATTTGAAATGCTATTTGAATACCACGATACTTAAGTAGTATATATTAGCGGGTAGAAAGCAATCTAATTTGACGTTAAACACCTACGGCGAGTATTAGTTGAACCGAACCAGAAGCTAACTAGTCTGTTTAGAGGTATTTTACCATTATTAGCGGCATCGCTTTGATGTTTGCTTGTTAATTGTTTAATTCTGGGGTCAAAATCATAGCTCAATAGGTAATCAGGATGGAAATATGTAACAGAATAAGTTACAAACAGCATGGCTGGAATTAAATTTGTAATCGAGTCGATGAAATTATTAAGAGTAGGTACAAGGCATAGGCCAAACCGTCGATATTCACCGAGCTTGAGCAAACACTTGTGACATTTAATAGGCCTAACCATTCCGACGATTGTCCTTTTTAACTTGTAAATTTTGACTGAATTATTTCTAACAAATAGGTTTTAAGTTGAGCTGCGTCACATGGGCAACCCTCACTCCTCCTCCGCCTATTATCTAATTTAAATATATTATCATAATTGTCATTGTTATATAACAATAGATGATAAAGTGATGTTTTACAAGAATTGGTATGAAAAGAGTATAGTTTACATAAACGAAAAAGTTCAGATAAAAATGCCCTGATGACATGGGAACATTTTAAGAAACACTATGATATCAAATGTAACTTTTTGCAGTATCGAAGGTCTTATTAATACAATAAAACACAAGTATTCTGTATCACAATAAACTAAATTATGCACACCAATAATTCCATTTCATATCAATATATAGGCCTACTTGTTAAAACATCTAAGGCCCCGGTATTCAACCTTTTTAAGCTGGTGGCCAAGTTCCAATCGTTTGGGCCGACATATCTTATGTACTGTACCTTGCATTTTTTTCAATTTCAGCCATCTCCATTCTATTTTGTAGCACTGGAAGGGGGTTTCAC
This sequence comes from Anneissia japonica, assembly GCF_011630105.1. NCBI lineage: Eukaryota > Metazoa > Echinodermata > Crinoidea > Comatulida > Comatulidae > Anneissia > Anneissia japonica. Next base: position 362,808 of record NW_022712730.1, read on the forward strand.
AGATATGGGGAAAATACCACCTCAGCCCCAACTTGGTTGGGCTAAGGTAATGGTAAGAAAATTTAAGATTATGGTACCTCTCGATTGTCGGAAATGGCATTCTCAGACTTAAAATTTGAATATAATTTTTTTTTCTTCTCCATTTTATTTTATAATTAAAAAAAAAACAAAAGCTTGCACTCCAGGTTACCTACCCCTAGCACAAAAAAAAAAAATAAAAAAAAATCGTGTACTAAAAAGTTATAAACAATTCCAGCGCTAGAAATTCTTCGACGAGGAGAGTGATACCCCAAAAAGGACCAGCATTTACCTCAGCACCACTATGACTGGTGGTTAGATATCGCATCATATCAGATCCCCCTCCCCTACTTAATCCATTATCCCCTTCAGTCACCCTCCCTATGTCAATAGTCTACGCCATTAGATACAGTGAGTCAGAAAAAGCCAGACTCTTGTTAACAATGCTAGATCGAGATGGTGTTTGAATATAATTTTCTTAAGTCTGAGAATGCCATTTCCGACAATCGACGAGGAGTGTGATACCCCCGGCAAAAAGAGCCCACCTTTACCTCAGACACCATGATTGGAAAATGGTTAGACATCGCATCATCTGCCTTTTAAATGTTTAGGACAAACCAATCTACAGTGGTTCTAATACAGAATAAATCATAGAATAATTGCTACAAATGTATTTTTTTTATCTAAACTTGGAATATCTCGGGATGAGAAATGTACTTTTTGTCATAGCGTACCTGAAACGATTCCTCATTTGTTCTTGAACTCCAAATACGTTTAATCAATGGATAAGCATTGAACAGAAAGTATCAAAAGCATTAAAAAAAATATCTTTCACGTTAGAATCCATTTCATTCTGTGATATTGAACAAAATTGTTTCGGTAAATACTATTATTATTGTTACAAACTACTGTACTCAATTTATAAATGCAGAGCAGGCAAAACAATTCCAAATATCAGAGCACTAAATCTGTGCATTAA
>NW_022712730.1:364346-371793 GCF_011630105.1 Anneissia japonica
TTAGATACAGTGAGTCAGAAGAAGCCAGACTCTTGTTAACAATGCTAGATCGAGATGGTGTTTGAATATAATTTTAAAGTCTGAGAATGCCATTTCCGACAATCGACGAGGAGTGTGATACCCCCGGCAAAAAGAGCCCACCTTTACCTCAGACACCCTGATTGGAAAATGGTTAGACATCACATCATCTGCCTTTTAAATGTTTAGGACAAACCAATCTACAGTGGTTCTAATACAGAATAAATCATAGAATAATTGCCACAAATGTATTTTTTTTATCTAAACTTGGAATATCTCGGGATGAGAAATGTACTTTTTGTCATAGCGTACCTGAAACGATTCCTCATTTGTTCTTGAACTCCAAATACGTTTAATCAATGGATAAGCATTGAACAGAAAGTATCAAAAGCATTAAAAAAATATCTTTCACTTTAGAGTCCATTTCATTCTGTGATATTGAACAAAGTTTTTTCGGTAAATACTATTATTATTGTTACAAACTACTGTACTTAATTTATAAATGCAGAGCAGGCAAAACGATTCCAAATATCAGAGCACTAAATCTGTGCATTAAAAATTATTTAAATGTTGTAAGATACGTGGCTATACAGAAAGAAAAGCAATTAATTTTCGACGCAGAATGGTCAAAATTTGTTAATTTACTTTAAATTGTTACAGTATTATTTTTCAAATATGTTCTTGGTTTCAGCTTCACCATCTAGTTTATATGGATATAACTTACTTTTCGTTCGTCTTTATTCGATCTGTATGTTTTGTAAATGTGAAATGAAATAATAAAAATTGTCATTACAAGCTCTTCTATTTTACAGCAGGATTAACTCGAACTTTTTTTTTATTTTTTTTATAAAGACGTATTCAAATACGGACGTAGGCCTAATAACATGAATTTATTTTGTATTAATAATAATAAATGTAATAATACAGCACTAGCGATATAATTATAAATCCATCATAGGCCTATACAACACGAAATTGAGCAATGGTCATTGGTAACTTGTTAGGTCATAAATACTGTAGCAGTGGACAAATAGAGCAAAACTAGGCCAACCCTGCAACAGTGTCGGCACCAGTACTCGCACGTTTGTCACTACTCTCTATCCGTTTCCGCAATCTGTCAGTGCTTAAATCTGTGTTTTTACTCCCATGACCAACACATGTCAACAGGCGTTTTTATTACGCAACTGACCACTTCTAAAGCTTGTCGGTCAGTAATTCAACTTGTGTCATAAGTGATGTGTAACACATTTCGTCGTTATGTCCACCTGTAACATGTTTGGTGTTAATCACATGGGAACGCGTTTATCAATATTTGACGCGTTTGGTGTAAATCACCTAAAGCGACGCGTTCAGTTTTAATCGCATGTGAACGCGTTCAACAATACTTGGTTAGCGGAAGAGAAGTAGATTAGATCTAATTTTACAATCTCGTAACCTAGTTTCACGTCCGCCAATTAACTTCAATCAAAATGGACATAACTTGACCAAACATGACTGGACCAATGCCACTGTATGGATCGTCTACATAGTTGGAAAGTTATGGGAACATTGTGTAGGAGGAAGAGCAGGGAACCGTGTAAGGGTTTACATAAGGCCCTATAAAAAAAAAATTAGTTTATCACCCGCTCCCTCATCACTTTTGGGGAAAATCTGATTTTTTTTTTTTTTTCCAATCAACATATGTTTTTATTTCAAACGGTCCTTTTTCCATCTTTTTTCAGTTGAAAAGCTGAGGATTTCTTGCAAATATGTTTACTGGTACAACAAAAACATCTTTTTTAAATATAAATTTGATTCTACTCTTATGACTTTTTATATATGTGTTCCTAACCACTGATTTACTTGTGAACATCGGTAAAATGGGGCGGGGTTAGGAAAAAAAATTTAAAAAAACCTCCCTTCCTCATTAGTTTTTATTCTTTGATAAAGTGATAAACCAATAATTTTTTTATGGGCCTAACATAATATTGCAAAATGCATAACACTGCAACGGAGCTCTTGTCATTTGTACAACTACAGGTGACTGGTCTAACAGTAGTTTAAGCCCCACGTGGTAGAATATACTGCTCCCTGGTTCCAACAAACAGGGCACTCCACGATTGGGACAGTGCCACAGTCGGGAAAGGCGTGTGCGTGAGAAGGAAACTTTGCGTTAAAATGTTCACATTAAGATTTCTATGTGAAATAAATTACGCAAAATTTTACCAGGCCATTGTTATTATATTTACAATTCTTGCTATGGTCAATTTTACATAAATAATTAACTATCTATTCCGGTACGGTTATGTCATTGATACACAAGAACAATTCAAATATACTATATATTTTTATTAGGCATACTTGGGCATTAAATTTCTGTCGTACGGTACTTTCGCAAGCCATATCATTTGTATGTTTGTAAAAAAAAATCAAATATACTATATATTTGTATTAGGCATATTTGGGCATTAAATTGCTGTCGTACGGTACTTTCGCAAGCCATATCTTTTGTATGTTTGTAAAAAAAATTAAAACAGACTACCACAAATAAATCATTATGAATACTGAAAATAAGTAACAGTTACGGCAAGTTGTCTGCCAGAAAAGGCTATTTTTAATGGTTAAACAATGCACGTTTTCATATGTTTACAGAGAGCGTCTGTTGCTGACCCAATTGCGGCTAGCTAAAAACCCTCATCAACCCGATAGTGCACTTTCGCCAATTCCCTAGGCCGTGCCAACAGCAATCACCAATAGCCAGGTCTTGCATCGAAAAGTAGGGCGAGTCAAAAGACACCGTGGCAGTGAATCTCTGACGTTAATTGTCAAAACCATCAACATTCTTTTAGTATCTGCCGAGTGTCACGGATCACGGCCCTACATAAAGTATCCACTGACCTTCCGTCATTTAGTTAGCGCCCAAAAATATGCAAATAGCAGACGATCTAACAAGTGTCATTTCCCGCCAAAATGAAAATATTAATAGGTTTATATGGAATTATTATTAGCCGTATACAATTTAAGTACTCGTTTAATAGTGAAACAAATTACTGATTTCCCATTATAGTTATTTATCCGGTAATAAAATCAATGTAACTAGAGATACTTTCATACATCGGGGTATCGCGTTGGACTGGGTATGAACCGACGATCGACAAAAACGCGAAGTAGGCAACGCGTCAACTAGACATCAAAAGTACAGATACACCGAGTGATGAATGGCTTGGGAACCGAGCTCTTCTCAGTAACTAGTCCTCCGCAACCTCAATTTGTTACCTCAACAAAATATCATTACACGATTTGTCAGTTGATGTTGGAGTTGAGTTTATCAACTTTCTCCCACGGGAGGCCATGCGACCGCCGCCTAACTCACTCACCGATCGTTTGCTCCCATTTCCGCGTGAGTTATGACCACTCATTAACTCTCTGAACAAACTTTACTGGCATCTGGCAATCCATCAAAATAATGATTCCGCCCGTCCGTTTTCGCTTACCAACTCAGGTACCATCCAGGGACCATTTGGTCAACTGGGATCAGACTACGCGACTGTATATTTAGCAACATATTCCCTGTTCGGCCTAGCTGAATTTTTAACAATGGAAAAAAAGGGACATCAAATCAAATCGTCTCATTAATGATCGTTTTCTCTAGAACTTTTATTTGAAGTATTTTTTTTTCTGTATGAAACTAAACAGAGGTGACACATGTAGGCCGATGACCAGGCTAAGCCGGTAGTTCACAATGACAGCTTCCCCCTGTTATGCCTCTGGGGTTACTGATGTACACCCCAGCCACCGTCTAATTTTCAAAGCAATGTTTTGATAATATTGACTAATTCTTGTCATTTTCAACGTAAAGTACAAGTTCGGTTATCTAGCTAGGATTACAGACAAGCATTTCTACAAACGGCACGTCACGCGTGCGTAAACCTACGCACGTAATAACCGATATACGGTGATTGAAACAAACTTTGTGAAAAAGATTTTCATGTTTATATGACTGTTACAGTATGTAACAATCTTGTCGACCTAATCCATGGGAATTAAATAGTAGTCTCCGGATCACTTCTCGGAGTAATTGAGTTACAGAATCATTAGGAGCAAACTTCAGGAAACGCTGAGGGCAGCGTTACTGGCGCGAGTGAGCAAAAAGGGACCTGGGATCGGAGTGTGTATAGTGTTGTGCAATGGAAGTGTTCCTTGGTAAATTAGATGTTCTGATTAATTCAGGGGTGACAAACGGAAATGAAACTCGATGGCCTCGCCAGTCGTGTCGTGCACGTCTGCCTGCGTTCACAGTCCACCGGCATTATGCACTACTTTACTGGTAATAACAGATTTTTAAGCGCGAAGTCGATTAGATAAGCCTAAAAGAATTATCACCGACTAGTTTGATGAATTAACGTCTAAGAATAGGCATATTTGACTACAGATAGAAAATATTATCTAACTATTTCAAAGTTCTCTGCGATTTACAATCGAAAGTATATATATCTGTCTCTTATACACATCTAATCAATGTAACTAGAGATACTTTCATACATCGGGGTATCGCGTTGGAATGGGTATGAACCGACGATCGACAAAAACGCGAAGTAGGCAACGCGTCAACTAGACATCAAAAGTACAGATACACCGAGTGATGAATGGCTTGGGAACCGAGCTCTTCTCAGTAACTAGTCCTCCGCAACCTCAATTTGTTACCTCAACAAAATATCATTACACGATTTGTCAGTTGATGTTGGAGTTGAGTTTATCAACTTTCTCCCACGGGAGGCCATGCGACCGCCGCCTAACTCACTCACCGATCGTTTGCTCCCATTTCCGCGTGAGTTATGACCACTCATTAACTCTCTGAACAAACTTTACTGGCATCTGGCAATCCATCAAAATAATGATTCCGCCCGTCCGTTTTCGCTTACCAACTCAGGTACCATCCAGGGACCATTTGGTCAACTGGGATCAGACTACGCGACTGTATATTTAGCAACATATTCCCTGTTCGCGAGCGTCTACAAATTTATACTTTGGTTGCACAAACACGGGCAACATCCCAACAACTGATGCCTAACAATATTGAACAACTGTTATTAATTCCACGTTGCAATTAATGGTTAATGATGTTTTAAATCTGATTCGTTTCACGCGTCCCGCAACGTCGATCGAGTCTCGTACTCATATACATCATAATCATGGCGATAATAGCGCTGTCAACTACGCCTGATTTGGATAGATTGCGTATCGTGCGTCACACTCTACCCGTGATTTACCAACAAAGACAAGTTAACTACAGACTTATATCATAATACATTATACGTAGGACTTAGCACAATTGATTACAATGAATGCAGTTTAAACGTTTTTTACACAATTGTAAATAGAATTGAAATAAATAGGCTTACTTTAGCAAAACGCATGCATGCCTATATTGCATTAAGGATATGAATCGACAACTTCTTTCTTTAAATTATATTAGCCAAATCAATTAGGGCATATTTCTATAATTTTACATTCTCAACAACTAAAATACAAACTGTAACATAACATGATATAATCCCACATAGAACTTTTGGCGGTTTACTTAAGTATCCTCACCCACCCCTTTAACCTATTTTATAGTGTCGTGTATCTACATCCAGAATGCGTGACGATTGGTAGGTCGATATGAAAAATAATTGGATAAATGATTAATACACAATAGGCCTATATTATAAAAAAAATAAAGTTGATACAGCATGACTAAAATCCCTTAATTGAACTTCACTTTCAAGTAGAGAAATGACATGCCATGGGCTTCCTCGAGTACTCTTTATTAACCACGTTACGACGAACTTGCACTATTGACTCACAAGTAATTGGACATGGGAGCGTAAAGTCAACACATGCATCAGACCCGTTCGTCTGCTGGTCTAAATGTTACTCGTCGACCAACGCTAGGCTATCGCTAAATTTGATTATAATGTAGCCACAAAGTGTTTGGTGGAAAATCCGGTGTTTATACGCCAGCTTATTAATGGTGGAAAGAATCAAATTAATTGCGTGAATCGATACTAAGTTGCCACACAACGGAGGACGCATACTAACGAATTGCGCATTAATGATGTTCGCTGGGAACGGTTGGGTAATTAATAGATTTATTTCGTTCCAAATATGATTAAGAACAGATCCTCATAGTAACAGTTCGTTGACAAAAGGAGTAAATCGAAAAAACAAATACATTAAGTTTAAGAAATAAATTTGACGTCTCTGCATACCGTAACACAATCAATACCATATAACACGTGTACACTGTAACGTATGCCATCACTGATTTTGCGATTTCAGTCAAATATTATCCAGATTAATTGACCCACTTGGAACAATTTGTCCAATAGGGTAAGCGCGCTGTATACGTCATACATGCAAACAATTAAATCTGGGTCTGATATTACTGTCACTAAGCCTATATTAACTGTATACAATCGGGAACACCTATAATATCAGTACACCATACTTTAGCAGTACACTACTCTTATTATATGTTTTATTAATAAATATTAATAAACATTTAATAAAAGATGACAGTTTTGTAAATTAGCGGACCGTCGCCTACAAAATGATGATGAATATTGTCAAATTAAATGATAGTATGGTGAGACGACGACGATGATATTAACTGGATATGCATCAATGAGTTTGGTAATGGTGGAAAAGATGATAATGATGATTATAAGGAGGATGTTGATGCTTATGTTGTTGGCCTACTGTTGGCAACACAGATGACGACAAAGAAAATGATATTGATAATTTTGAATGAAGATGATGAAGATGATAAAGAGGATAACGAAGAGTTTTCATTACTATGTTTTAAATATCATTTTCCCATCACTTTTAATTTAATAGTTTACGAACTCTTGAATTGCGAATGAGCTGACACGATATTTCAGTGTCGATCTAGAGTAGAATGACAAATTTCCTGCAGCTCGAGCGATTACGTTATTAGATAGGATAGACTGTTAATAAAACATTGAGCTAATAATATAGATATCTTCAATATTGGATGTGTCACATGAACTATAAAAAAGATGAATTGAAAAGCAACGGATCACAGATGGTGTAACAAAGACATATGTCTACTTGGACAGCAAATACAAACGAATCGTTACAGTATTTCCACGAATTCACAAACTCAACTGGTCTGTTCATAATATATTTTTGTATAGTTATTATACGAGGACTCGGCATTAAGAGTTGTCCTGTCAAAAGCAGGATTTTACAACTAGATGGAAGGTTACACGAATTAGACCTATTTATTCCTCTTGTGTATTGGTTGTAATCGTAGAATTTTAGAAGAGAGTCGAGTCAAACGGTTACATCGTGTTTTTAGTAGCGCAGGGAACTACTTTACGTCATCGAAAACAATTTCTGACAATGCGTGTCAGCGACATCGTCAGTAAGATAACAAATGTCA